>NC_053127.1:29463214-29690714 GCF_010015445.1 Perca fluviatilis | reverse complement strand
GGCACTCTGAAGAGAGAACACCCACTTTTCTGCAGCCATGCTTTGAATTCAGAGAATGTAGCAATGTATATCTAATTGCAGTTAGGTTCCACTAAGGGATTGATTAATTATTTAATTAAGAAAGTAATTGGCGGTGATATTGCTAATAAATGATTAGCTGTTTTGTAGTGCAGTTGTCAGTTTAACAAGTTAATTGCAAGTTTTTAATTAGATCAGTGTCAACTTTCATTCCATGAAAAAGCTCTGTAATCCATGGAGCAAAACCATCCATCACTACTGATCTGTAAAGCCCCGGAGTAGCTGACTGCCTTTGTTGTGTTTTTTGTCTCATCAGTCGTTGTTGTTGTTGTTGTTGGTTGTCAGTGTGTTGTTTGATAAAGAAGTTGCATTCACAGGATCCCATTTGCACTGAAACCCCATCAGACACCATGCTGTCAGACCTCATTAATAAGAAGCCTCTGTCTATCAGCACAGTGGATAGTCTCTCTCTCTTTCTTTTTTTTTTTTTTTTTTTTTTTTTTTTTTTTTTTTTTTTTTTCCTAGACTAATGCTTCTCTATTGCTTTCAGGCAGTAACTTCATGTGATTCTTGACAACGACTAAATCTGGCTGCAGTTTAGGGCAATTATAACCACTCTGGGTGATTGCATAGTTTTGAGGACAATTAAATTGGTGTGAACACACTGACTGGATGCTCAATTTGTGCACCTTTTCCACAAAAATAATGAGAATTTTCCAGTAGTTATTTGAATTGCTTAGTAGTTGGCTTCAAGTGCAACAATATCCGTTGTATTTTTCGTGCGTGGTTTCTCACTTGCGGCCATTTCTTCACGTTTGTTCATCAACATATCCCCAGCCCTTCGCCGTCTCTGCCTGCAGACGTAGACGAGGCACATCGAGGCAAGAAGCTTAGATACATTAAACCTGCAGCAGAGGCCAAAAAGCCCGGTTCCGTCCAGCGGAGGAAGGATTTATTTTGTAGCAACATCCAAAAGAAGTTTACTCAGACAGTTTAGGATTTTGTTGGTCTGTGCTTAGATTAGGCGATTCCAGAAATAGCTGCTAGAAGCAGCCAGCAGCTCTGGCTAAAGGGAGAACACAATAGCTGTAGAGTTTGGATCCCACGATGACTAAGGTAAAGGAAATACCCGCATGTAGATGGAGATTCTGAACTGCTGACCAGCCTGGAAGAAGTTAGGTTTTTTTGTGTTTTTTTTACAGAGAGACAGTGAGATGAGAGATGAAATGATTAAGTTGATTAATCAATTAGTCGACTGACAGAAAACTAATCTGCAACAGTAATCACGTAATGATCTAAAGTCAGCAGACTTTCTGGTTCCAGCTTCTGAAATGTGAAGATTTGCTACTTGTCTTTATTTCCTCTGATAGTAAACTGGTTTTAAACTGTTGGACATGACAAGCTAATTGAACATGTCAGCTTTACTCTGGGGACATTATACTCTGCATATTCACCCTATACTGATTAAATCATAAACCACCCTAAATTTATTTTAATTAAATAAATGATTGGCAGATTAATCACAAATGGAAATTAGGGCTGCAACCAATGATTATTCTCATTATCCATTTATTGTAGCCTACTGAATATTTTCTTGATTAATTGATAAATTGTCTGGTCTGTAAATATACTCACGTTCACAGAGCCGTTAGTGTTGTTTCAAATGTCTTGTTTTTGTCCAAGCAACATTTCAAAATCCAAAGATATTGAATTTACAGTGATATAAAACAGAGAAATGCAGCAAATCAACCAGACAATAATCGGAGCTTGTTGTTTATTATTTATTTTCAATAAATAGTGAGACTACCAGAAAGTATTCACATTTGAGAAGCTGGAACCATTGCTTAAAAAACCCCCCAAACAAATGGATTATTTAAATTGTTCGATTCGATTGATCGGCTAATCGTTGCAGCTTTAATAAAAATAATTGTTGCGTGCAGACCAAGGTTAGATTGTCATGAGGGCCTTTGTGTTACAAATGTGATTTTTTTTTTTTTTTTTGCCGTTTGGCTCCCTCTGCTGGTCCAGAGCCTGAGGTACAACACCCTGAACTACCAGAACTTTATACATGCCGGTCTGAAAGGAAAATTAGTGTTGGTCCCTGGAGCAGGAGGCATTTACTTGGCAGGAGGAACTGCAGGCAATCCACAATTCCCACCAGTGACGGATCGAGCCAATATTTGATTGATGCGTGACCTGGGTGCTTCGGTGCTAAACATCAATCAGAGAAGGGTGAGTGAATGCTGCGGTTATTCAGTGTAATGGGAACGTCAATAACTCTCGCAGTCTCTGACGAATACACAAGTTCCGTGGCGAAGGCCGCTGATGTTTAAAGTACAGTTATCGAACCGAGCACGAGCCCTCCCTTGTCCAAGTAGCCGATGATATTTCCGCAGCTTTAACCGTTACCGAGCAACTTTCTAGTAAGTCGGCACCTGCCGGTGCTGCAGCAGGGCTGTGAGAAATTAGACCTTTTCATCTCGTGTCTCTTAAGGCGAATGATGTACGGCGATAGACACTTGTTTACTTTGTTTGGTTTTGTGCTACCTCTACAAACATTTGAGATGCTTTTTTTTTGGCAGGAGTTTCCTTTTAATATGTTGCTTTAAGTAGTTTTAGGTTGTTTACAACATCAAAAGAAATGTAGCCATAACTGACTACTCACTCAGTCAGTTTGCACTTTTAGATTTTGCAGACCCAAAAAAAGTAAACCTTAATTGTAAGATGACTCCGGGCTACTCTTGGTTTTCTTTTGCCGGTATAGGGCACTTCTGCTCTGTTGACCAGTGGGGCATTTCATAATGTAAATTTGTAATGTAAGATCTCAACAAAAACACTGTTCCGAATATTGTAAAGGCATGTTTTTATTTTATTTTATATGTTGATGAAACTATAATCTACCCCCTACTTCAGATATATAGCCGATTGTATAAAGTTAAGTTGCAGCTTAAACTTGGCCTACAATGAACATGTAGGGCGCCCTAAAGCCTTTATGCATACCCTTTTTGTGCATAGAATACTAAGCTATTAAAATATGAATTGTTGGCATTATTTTATAAATCATGTTTTAATGTTAAACATACATGTGGCACAGTGAATCCTTAGGATGAACTGTATCTTTGGGTGGGCAAGTAAGCCTATCGTCAATGTTTTTTGTTGTTTTTTTTTCACAAAAAGGCTGATTTATATTTGCTAATAATATGTTGGATTTTAGGTTTCAAAACCTTTACAATAATTTGGCGGCCCCCCTACAGTAACTCTGAGGACCCCTCCCCCCCTTTGAAGATCTCTGTTCTAAAGTATAACTAAACCTCTGGTTTACGCATTTTTAATACTGACAATGTCAGGGAATGTGCTGTAGTGTTAGAGAATGTAATTTGTAATGTGAACTAGGACAGAATCATAATTGAACCGCAAAAAACGACATCAATAATATCTGATGTGATAGGATGTCGACTTCTTACTGACCTGATTGTTTTATTACTTAATGACGACTCTAAATTACACCTGCTTGAGAGACAGAAGAAAGTTTGGTTAGCTGGATCAACTGCGACCAAGAAAATGATAGCTTAGCGCTGGCTCCCCCCCTCCCACTCGCTTTGTATAAAACAGTGGTTGGCGTATTTTTTTGGACATAGTTGTGCTTGAGATCTCTACAGCAAGGATTAACAAAGCCAAGTCATCGACTATAGACCTATGGAAAGACGCAGCAGCACAAGTATCGGACCTAATGACCTCAGCATCACAAGAAGTAGAGGAGAGGGACTAGGCGAGGTGGGATTCCTGTTTTAGTTTTTTGTTTGTTTTTCTTTCCTCGAGACCGCGGAGGGTGGAGGGTGGGGGGTGGTAGAGGGTTGTTGTTCTTGTTCAATTGTGTTTGTCTGTTCTGTATGTTTAAAAATATAAAAACAAGACAAAAAATGTATCTTAAAAACAACCAAAGCAACAGGCCCTGATAACCTGTCTGCTTTTCTTTTTAAAAACTTTGCAGAAGAACTGTCTGTATGCCACATACACAGTACCAAAACTCTGGAAAAAAAATCTATTATTATTCCAGTACCCAAAAAGGCACGTCTCGAGGAGAACAATGATTATCGGCCGGTGGCTATTACCTCTAATGTTTTTAAATCAATGGAGAAACTCCATACAGATGTGGATCAAATGTTAGATAAATACCAATTTGCTTACACAAAAAATCGTAGTACATGTGTCTCTGAAGCACCTTGAATGTCCTGTTGCATATGCCGGCCTGCTTTTTGTTGATTTTAGTTCTGCCTTTAACTCAATCCAGCCAGATATCATGCTTAGGAAATTAATTCAGTACCATATAAATCCCTTTTTAATCAGGTGGTATCACTCCTTCTTGTCAAATAGGCCACAGCAGGTGAAGTTTAACTCTAGCCTGTCTGATCCAGCAGTGTGCAGCACTGGCGCCCCCCCAAGGGTGTGTCAGTTCACCTCTTTTGTTTACATTGTACACCAATGACTGCATCAGCTCTGAGCCAAACCAAAATATAGTAGCATTTTCAGATGACACTGTCCTTCTCAGTTTGCTTACTAAAGAAAGCGTTATAAGCGTCCACCAAGTTTCTGTGGACAAGTTTGTTAACTTGTGCGATTCACACCAACTTCATATTAACAGAAGCAAAACTGTGGAAATGCTGGTAGACCCCAGATCAGCTGGAGTGTTTGGGGTCTGTAAAAATATCATGTTAATCTTCTATAGAGCAACAATAGAGTCAATTCTTCGGCATGGTGTTACCAGCTGGTTTGGGAATTTGACAGTCAAATCCAAAACTCAGATTTTCAATCTGGTTAAAACGGCAGGCAAAATTATGGGAACACCTGCACCTCTCAACCCGCAGGAGCTTTTTGATCAGGCAACCATCAGGCAGGCTAAGACCATTCTATCTGATAACTCTCACGTGTTGTCTTCAGAGTTTGAGCTATTGAAGTCAGGAAATGGGTACAGGGTTCCTTTGTGCAAATATAACTGGTATAAGCACTCATTTGTTCTTCTCTCAGTCAAGCTCATTAATGAGCAGCGATGAATGTATGACTATGAATTTTTAATGTATATCTGTGACTGAATGTATGGATATGAATGGAGGAATAAATGCACAGTGTTTCCTCTATGTTGATATTACCGCATCGGCCCGCCACGGTAAAATATCTGCCACCACGGTATCAGAAATGGGGCAGACGCACAACAGGGTTTCCGCTATGTACACCGCGAACCACCGCCGCTCAGCTGTTTATAAAAAGCCATAATTACACGACTCTGCAGAGCCGTGTGCTCTACTGAACTCAAGCGAACTGTTATCCGCTCTCTCTCCCCTTAGGGTGAGCGACTGGAACAGTGACAGGACGTCATCACTGGCGAAGTCACGGCAACCAAAGAAACAACAGGGCGAGTACTAGAGCTGGGCAATATATCAATATTATATCGATATCCTGATATGAGACTAGATATTGTCTTAGATTTTGGATATCGTAATATGGCATAAGTGTTGTCTTTTCCTGGTTTTAAAGGCTGCATTACAGTAAAGGGATGTCATTTTCTGAACTCACCAGACTGGTAGCTGTTCTATTATTTGCCTTTACCCACTTAGTCATTATATCCACATTACTGATGATTATTTATGAAAAATCTCATTGTGTAAATATTTTGTGAAAGCACCAATAGTCAACCCTACAATATCGTTGCGGTATCTATATCGAGGTATTTGGTCAAAAATATTGTGATATTTGATTTTCTCCATAACGCCCAGCCCTAACGAGTACTACTTGTCACTCAATCTTAGGCACAGCGACGAAAACCGCAAAAATTCTAGAGGAAACACTGATGGATGTTTATAACTGAATGTATGGATCTTTACGAATGGATAAATTAATTTTTATTTATGACTGAATGCATGGATGCTTATGGAAGTAGGAAGTAGAAAATGGTAATTTGCTATTCACACAGCTCTTTAAGTAGCCCATATGTTTACTGTACATTTGTCTTTTAATTGTTTTAACCCTGTGCTTGTTGTGTGTCTCTGTTGGAACTCTCACAGCAATTTCTCTTTGTCCAACACAAATTTCTCGTTAGGGAGACTAATAAAGATACTTTTGACTTTGGTTTTTTTCAGGCATAGGCAGGATGCGCTTCAAAGGGGCAGTATCAGCAAAAAATATATATATATATATATATATATATATATATATATATATATATATATATATATTAGGGCTGTCAATCGATTAAAAAAAATTAACTAATTGCACAATTTGCTGTAATTAATCGCTTTTTTAAATTGAGAGTGAAGCTTATAATAATGGATATTTAAATGCTAAATCACTTAACTTTGCAAATATGAAGAAAAAAACAAACAAGGAAATGTTCTGCTAAGTTCAGAATGTTTAATATCTTTCAGAACAACAGCAGCAACAATTTGGCTTAGTCCTGCTGAAGGCTGCTGGAAACGGCTAGAAACTGTCCGACTTGAGAGCAGATTTTTGTCACCGCCCCTGGCTGCTGTCGCCTGCACTCGTCTACTTTACAGGAGAGGCGCAGTTCATCTCCAACGAGCCTATGTTCAGTCGGCGGCAGGGCAGTCGGGACTCACCCGGAAATGGCGAGCGGAATGAGGTGACTAGTCTCTCAAAATCTGACGAAAATCTTCTAAACTGACCTTTGTTGATCTGAAATGAAGACAGATTCAGCAACTGCACGGCCTATTTCTCGCTTAAAATGTTTTCAGAAACACGTTTCAGTGAACTATTTTAGTACAATATGAGATCGTATTCTGAACGGCCGCCGTGACAGTCTGGCTTTGAATTTCCGGAGAAAACAAACCCATGTGACGCGTTCGTCCAATCAGCTGCCAGTTTTCATTACTTGGGCAACAATACAGAGTAGCGCCGCCTGCTGTTATTTAGACGTATTACGTTTCTCAGCCGCCACATGAAGTAAACAAATATTATTTTATATATATATATATATATATATATATATATATATATATATATATATATATATATATATATATATATATGAAAGCCACTCTATCAAATGACACAACTTGTGTAGCAAACACCCAAGGTAGTTTATCCTCCACGGGAGTCTGATGTGGAAAGTCGTTAACTGTGTAAGCTGGTGTCAAATAGAAATATATAGCCCGTCTACTCAGCTAAGCAGGCGGAGGAATAAAAGCCCCACAGACAGGGTTAGTACACATTTTTTAATAACATGGCACAATTTACATAACACAAGTTTAAATGAGGAGCATGCTGAAGATTCAGTCGCTTCATTTTTTTCCTCATTTTTGTACACGATCTAGAAAGACTTTACTTTTTTCCCCTGTACACGGTTAACAGCAAAAAAAAATCTCTCGACAATCTTTTTGCAATACGCGTCGACTAACCACTATGGCTCCGATGGACATTTTTACGTTGGATTAAAAAACACTGCACGACATGATATCACAGAGTTTGAAGCGCACAACTAAACCTTCAGTGGACTACTAAAATAGATCTCTGCTCATTAGAAACAAACTGTCCATAGTTTAGACTAGCTTTTTTGTCTTTTGATTTTGTAGTTTTTACAACAACTCAGGAAAGCACTTTAATACACTGTTTGACCAACAGAACCTATTTCCAAAACACGTACTTTACACTCCTTCGATGGGGCAAATGTGCCGTCACGGTGTTTAATGTGCCGCATTCTCCCCAGAACCAGACTGGTGAAGTGTGGGGAAAAAGAGTTTGTGCTACTAGCTCTCAACATTGGAAATCTTTAAAATGCATTTCTAGGATTGTCGCCACAATTGAGAAAGTAATTCTCAAAACATTACCTTTTTGTTTAATCCGAATTGCCACCTACAACCCCCTCGCGGATCACTTAAAGCTCGTATCCGTTTGCACGGATCCAACGCGCGTCCGAGTCGCGGAGAGAATACGGCCTTAATTGTTACACAGTCGGTAGTGGTGAGAAGGCCGGCTTTCAGAAAGGGAGCCCAGACATTTGTTGCATAGTTGAATACGGGGTCTCTGGTACAATGCTAATCGTCTGCGTCAACTGAAAAAACAAAACGAAAAGGAAATGGCAAAAAGCACATTCTGAAGCACTGCTGTAATACTCTTCTATTTACGTGTGTTCAAAGTAAAGCTTTCAAAACACCCTTTTGCATATTTGTACCATGATTTTTAATCTGTACAGGGTGAGCACAGCGACCGTACACACTTTGCTGTCTGTCAGTGCTAGAGTACGTGTACATTCCAAAATTGTTCATTCTTACTTTGCTATACCAGAGAAAGAATGCACACAAAAAGCTGGAGCAAACGGGAAAAAAAAATCTTTTTTTGTTTTGTTCCACGATTATTGTCTCTTTGTAGTTTTATACAAAAACAATTCATTGCGCGGGCACGTCTCTGCCCCACATAAGTTATTCACAGCTATGTTACAGTCTTGCTTTGCCCAAAGCTAAGTGCTCGGTGCGAGTTGAGTGTTAGCGAGGCGCGGGGCCGGAGTCAGAGCTCACCGCGCCTCGATGTCTTTGTGAGCCGCTCTGTCTCTGATATCTGCGGTCAGGGGAGTAGTCCGTCTGGGTGAGCCGGGCCTGGCGCCCAGTGTGGGGATGAGAGGGGGCGGGGCGCTCAGAGAGGCGGCGGGCGGCGTTTTGTTAAGGATACCGTTCTGATGGGCCGCCGCAGCCGAGGGACTGACCCTCGAGTAGTGCATGCCCGGGAGTCCGGGGGCCATGAGGCCCTGGGCGGGGTGCGGGAGGTGTCCGTCTAGGGCGGGATGGTGCATCGCAGGGTGGAGGCGCCCGTGCTCGTAGTCCTCCCTGAGCATGTTGAGGCGCTCGCGCTCCTCCAGATGCGCGCGCTCCTGCTCCCTCCTCTGCTCCAGGGCCAGAGGGTGGATGTGGTCACGATTAAAGTCGTGAGGCTCGCGGTCCCTGTAGGAGCGCTCGGCCTCGTAGAGGCGAGGCGCCGCCAGCCGGTGCAGAGGGTCATTCCTTAGCAACAGGTCCCGTCTGTGAATGTCCAGGCCCCTGTAAGGGTCCCTCATGGGGTCCCAATGGAAGGCAGGGTAAGGGAACCTGTCAGCTCCTGGGATAGGGCTGATACCCATGAAGGGTGCCACCACTCGAGTTCTCTCCAGGCTACTGATGCTGTTGATGGGGTGAACGCCAGCCACGCTCATGGGCATGTGCATCGAGGAGGGAGGGTGGAGGTTTGGCGTGGAGGGCGCGTGTGTCGGGTGCTCGCTCGCCCTCTCTGTGGCTCCGTCCTGCTCCTCCTTCCTCTCCTCCTTTACCTTCACCTCGCTGTTCTTCTTCTGGTGCTCGTACGGGAGCTCTGCCTTTTTGTCCAGAGCCTCCCTGCTCAGCCCGCCGTTGGGACGCTCGAGGCCGGTCTGCCGGACGTAGGGCGACGGCGTCCCCCCGTTGGAGGCTTTGTCCTCCGACGCTCGGCCGTCGCGCACGACGGGCGCGTCCTTGTCGCCGTGCTTGCGGTCATCCGTGCCATTGTCTTTCCAGGAGTCTGGGTGCTCCCTCTCCCGGTCTTTGGCCTTGTTTTCCTTGTCCCTCTGAGGCTCTCCAGAAGCGGGGGGCGGGTGGTTCCTGTGGTGCTCGGGGGGACGGGCATGGCCAAGGAGGCCGACGGGGTTGACGGGAACCGGGGACGGATGGCTCGGATGGCGTTTTTCCACGGAGTCCCTAGAAGCAAAAAGAAGAAGAAAGTCCCCCCCACCCCATCAGTACTAATAACTTTAACTGACGTATCAATGAGCTGAAACACGTGGTAGATTGTTTTGTTAAGTTGAAGTCTTGTAATGTCTGTCATATATATATATATATATATATATATATATATATATATATATATATATATATATATATATATATATATATACTAATAACACGTGTACGTTTGTTTGTGTGGAAAGCCCGCTTTTATTAAGCAACTGTAGGAAGGCGTTCGGAAATGTCAACAGATCAGCGCATCGGCGCACACCCCTTTAGCCTTGCGAGGTGTCCTGTCAGCGAGCGGAGGAGTTTGGAAAATTACGATTGATATAATAAAACTATAAAGACTGACTTGCGCATTGCTGGTAATACGATTAAGGTACGTGTCGAAATGCGTATTCCGCTTTACTAATTAGGCCATGCTAAAGCTTTCGGTTTGAAATATATTTTGATACCACCCGCGTCCTTGTCTGACAATTTCTTCTGTACCGAGGCCTAATTTCGAAAAACACGAACCCAATTTTTATATCGATGTGTTCTCGGGGAGAGATACCGGGACTCGACTAGAGGAGTCACTTTCGGCAACACCCACCTGTCTTTGTCGTCTTTACCGACCAACGAGTCCCGTTTGTCAGAGTCTCGGTCCCTCTCGTGCGAGCCAGCCGAGGCGCTCCTCTCGGAGTCTCCGGGTTTCAGCCAGGGAGGCGGCGTGGGGAAGGAGGGCGGCGTGCGGTGCAGGCGGTTCCACGGCTCCTGGTGGCCGCCGCCGTTGAAGTGCTGCTGCGCGTTGGGGCCATCTTTATGGCCGAACACCGAGTTGGCCGCTGTTAGGGATTCAACACGTGGAAAAACACAGGCAGGACGCAAGTTAAATGCGTGTCTCGACGACTTGCGCGCCAAAACTGCATCGTTCACAAAGTTAAAACTCACTTAGCGCCGGATTTCCCAGTCCCCCAAAGGCCGACGAACTGAGGGATCCCAGTCCACCAAACGACGTGGGCCTACCGAAAGGTTCTGGAGGAAGACACCACATGTTACCACGCGTACATCGTTATAACGACATTTTCATTTTACCATTTCTGACAGAGAAGAACAGAAGCGAAGGGCGGTCTTACCCAAGTGAGATGCCGGGGTGAGGAAGTTTCCAGGATGGTGGGGCGGATGACCGAAAGGACCCGCCGACGGGTGCGCGGGACCTGAGGAGGGAGAGACGGAAGGCGTCAAACAAACATCCACCGACAAAACAAACTTTACTGAAAGAAATACATTTTGAATCGGTTTTATTTATTTACTTTTTCTAAATCTTTTAAGTAGAGCCCGACCGACGCGGTGCGACGAGACTAAGGGAAAGCTCAGACGACACGGGGTCATTCGCAGGTCAGAGTTAGGGGGACGAGAATAATATTATTGTGGCGTCCCTCAATAAGCAGCCGGTGAGACATATAGCCAATTTACCAATAGTCGGTTTTATTATTGACCTGAATACAGGCAAAACGAAGAACAGTTAAGCCAACTAACGTTAAGCCACCTCCTAGCTCCGACTTTTCCACCCCCTTCTCTTCCTGCAGGACATAACAACAGCCACGCCCCCCTTAGCTCTCAGCCAACTACAGGTGTACGATCTCCCGCGGCTCACTCTCATAGGAAAATGATATGTAGAAGGTTCACAGCATCTAAACTCACGTTTACTTCACTGACAGGCAGAAATCTCAGTGTTTAACTCAACATCTCTAATCTGTATCTGAACAGTGATACTCTTAACATTAACATTTAACATTAATCTGAAGAATTAACACAGTCCGTTACATTATGTTTGTCTCTTTACAGATTTGGGTTGTGCCGATGGACAATATCGTCCATCGTGATTCCACGCCCCCCACCCTGTCAGACAAACGCTAATCCTAGCGGACGGGAAATTGACAACTGCGTCGGTCTTAAACTAGCAACAAGCTACGTGCAACCTAGTTGTAGTGATTTGTCTCTCTCTCTCCCTGTCAGTATAGTAGCTCGCTCTACCTGGACTAGTAACGTATCAGCATGCGGTAACCATGCTCTGCGCCTCGGCTTGGAGACAGCTGTCTCGAGCGAGTTAACGTGGAACGCTATCACACTTTCCTTGATCCCCTCATTGGACTAACTTTGTGGATACTACCGTGTGCGTGCATGAATAAGTAAGTTGATGACGATGTTATGTAGGATTATGAATGTACGTTAGCAGCAGTAGGCAAATTCACGAGGGTGCTATTTAATGCGTGAGCTAATACTGCGCATCTGTTCATGCGTTATTCAGTGCTAATATAACCGAGAATGTAGTTTAAACTCAGTAATGGTATATTAGGTTATTACTGTCGCTCTGTTAAAGGCAAACGTTCCACTTTACTGTCGTTAAGCAGATCACTGACATCTGATTGAATCTAGACTTAACGGCACAGTAGTTAAGTGAAAGTAGGTCAAGTTGTTATTTACTGCCCCTGCCAGCGCCAGCATTCAATACTGTCTATTTACAGAGGGCATTTAAATGTATGTCAGATTGTTTCTATGTTAATTGTTAGCCCATAGTAGTAGAACACCCCCCACCCCCGACGTTTTACTGTAAACATCGTCAACTGCCAATTTAGGGGACATCGCCCAACCCTACTACAGATTCACGGAACGTTTAGTCTCAGGACTACCATCTCCTTTTGGAGGTGGGATAGGCTGCGTTTGTAACGAGTTTTTCAACACGCCCTCCTTCACTTGCCCTCGGTACGGCGTCACGGCACGCGTCGCACGGAGGCCACTTGGAGAGCGGGCGGGGCAGCGAAATGGAACACGCCCGCCCTCGTTCACTTTCAGCCCAAACTATACGGATCGACCGCCAGTCGTAGGCTTAGCGCTACTGCTTTCCGTGTTATTTTCTACGCCTTCTATCCACGTCTGCTTACGTCACGCATTTTCCTCATTGCGCAGCAGGCCTATTTGTTGCACAAAAGGCGCAATACAAATATTTCTCAAAAGTATCGTTGCCGCATTTCAACGAGGCTCGGTAAATCAGCCGCACGAGTTTCCGATTTTGAAATTTTTATAAATGATATAAACACTTGCATCTGGCAAAATCAGTTTCTTTTATGTTGGAATTAAAGAAATCACACACATAACTGTCCAATAACACGTAGATGCGTTACACGTTTCGGTACAGTGTCGAGCTAAAACGTTGAAATTTATTCATCTCGTCTTCTTTGGTGTCGAGCAATAGGTGTTTTAGCGGTTTTACATCACTGCCACCTAACCGCGGATGTATTTTCTTTTCTACCAAGAGGCTTTACCGTCTCGTTTAGGTTTTGTATTTCCGCGTTCTGTTTCGCAGTCAGGTTTAGCACAGGAGTACAAGCGTGCCAGAACCAAGTGTTCACGTATAGTCGACGCGAAGCACGGGCACCGCATTTCACGAACGAGTCGGCGGTATCAAACGACACGGGTATTTTCCAAACTATCGAACATGAGGTTTTTCTACTTCTCCGCAATAATCGGGCACAATATTGTTTATATACACTTATATTAGAAGACGGGAGTTTTTATACGCTTACGTGCCGTCGTTGCCACTTGTCAACGACTAACGTTATTACAACTACTATTACAAGGACGAAGCACGTAAACTGCGTCGTTTGTTTATTCAGAACAGAATGGATCTGACTGAAGAAACGTTAAAAAAAAAATAATTTAGACTTTAGCTCCCTCGGCCAAATGGCGCGGGTAACAGATCGAGGCGGCAACATAATCCAAGCCCCGGAACCACACGGGAGGATTTCTCGTCACGATCGCCTAATTAAGATGTGGACGTAGGAGAGAAAGCACTATCGTGAGATAGCTGAAACAATCCAGCCCTGCGCAATTATCAAAGACGGCGCTACAGATGGGGGCGACACAATTTAGCGCAGTTTACCTCACACTCAAGTCAGCGGAGGACATATACATAGACCTACGGGAGAAGCTGGAGAGGCGTAGCTTTCTCCCCACCCAATCGGGCCAATAAAGTAACGATTAGGGCTGCGTAAATTTCGATTAATTAATCTGAGAAAAAATAACGCAGATTAATCCATTCCATATTGACGTTTGACCCGGAGCCGTTCTAGCCACTATTCGACTGTAAAATGAAGGAGGGAGACGAGAATGTGCTGCCTGGATCATTGATTGGAACATTTAGCTACTTGTTACTTCTTCCTGCCAACCCTGGCTACCGAAATCTGGTGCCACTGATATGTCTGCTCTTCTCTCTGATGCTCTGAAACGGACGATACAGGCAACACAAACACCGCTGCACGTGACGCTAGTTAACACTATACTCGACAGCAGCTAACGTTAGCCTACCGCTAGCTAGTAGCTGGATTAAACACTGTTAAAATGCTGACAGCTAACGCTAAACGGTGTAAAGTTTGACTGTGTTTTACTGTAGAGGATTCAACACCGGTATGTAACAATCTGCTAGCCTGACAAGCCAGCTGCCACTAGGGTGCGTCTAGATTTCTAGGCTAACAATCTGCAGCTGCCGTCGGAAAAACAACACAGACGGTGCGGTGCGTTCAATGAAACTGGTAAACTACAGCCTCGTGGTGCATTTGAAGTTATTGTAAATGTCCTTTTCCCATCTGGTGGTTGTTTTTGTCGTTCAACAGCAATTTACTAGTGAAATAAGTTATTGTTATAGATTATTATCAAATCATTTCATTTTGACCATATGGCCTTAGCAATAAACAAGCCCTTCTTTAATGTCACCGACTGTTGTTTAGTACCCTTCTTTTTTCTTTTCTTTTTTTACTTTCTTAAAAAGTATCGGTTCAGGCACCGTTAATTATGTATGCGATTAATTTCGATTAATTAATCACAGAGTATGTAATTAATTCGATAACATTTTTTAATCGATTTACAGCCCTAGTAACGATTAAAAAAACACAAACGCTCGATCGAGGGGGTCAAGCTCGGGCAGAGCTTCTAAACTCTAACTACTAGCGAAACGAGGCACGGGACGGCAGACATCATCTTGAGCAAGATAAATGCTACCTTAGCAGAAAAGGCTATCCCGTGGCAAAACTGCGTCTGTCTCTCTGCGGACAACGCCGCTGCGAACATAATAGCAATTCCACGAAGCTGCCTCGGCGTTTCTGACTAAAAAAGCCGCCAGCGCTCGAGCGCGCCGAGTCGGTCGATTTTCGGCAGAGGCGGAAAGTCGGCGTAGAAGACGCCTTTTACTTTGTCGAGAGGTCAGGTTATTTTTTCAGCTATTTCCGCTTGCCATCTGAGACGAAACACCCCGAATTCTATACAAAGGCGTTAATGGCGGAATTTCGACTTTAAGCACACGAGCCATCCCTAAGTAGCTTCTCGCTCCTTTGCTTTTCTTAAATTAGGTTTCCCAAGCCGCTCCCCTACCACGGGCCTCGGGAGTACAACCTACTCGGCGACGAGTTCCCGGAATACCAGACCGTGCCGACGCCACCCGCGCGGGTCCCAGAGGAAATTGAGACGAAGAGCTCCCGGTCCGAAAGGGCTAACCGAAAACACGAGGTAAGAATCATTCTTCACCGAGAACACGGCGGAAATACGCTCTGGAGCATTATCGTGTTTATTTTTTCCTTCCCCTTTAGACGGGTGTAAAAGTATGCCGTAGGTTGACGTGTAATCAATTTGTCATACGGTATTTAGACAAAATCACGCCTCTAGTGCTTTAAAATGATGCGCGCGTCTATAGGATAGGGCGAACAGATTTCCCAGAACTAAAGCCGGGGCACTTTGCGCGTGACCGTAGCGCTCGTGCACGCACACGCTTTTTAACGTGAACATGTGCCAGCCCGGGACAGATTGGACACAATTTTGCCAACGGCACACGTAGGCCTGCTGCTCACAACATAATGGGGTATCTCAGTTAGTATTCATGAATTTTCTCGGTACGTAGCTTACATATCTAAGAAATAATATTAAAAGACATGGCGCGAGTTTCGTGGGGGACCAACTTTATTTTTCAGAATTAAAGCATTCTTTTGGAAAATGCACCCACTGAACTGCTGCCGCAGGCTCGAACTAATGTTACGGTAACACTTTACCGGAAGGGTACACGAGTTATGAATTAACGCACAAATTAATTCACGATATGCGCATTACTTCATTCCTTTATATGTTATGAATCATCAGGAATTGACACGAGTTCAATAACCTGTTTTGCCTTACATCACTTTGATTATTTGGAACGGTTCCGTATAAGGGCGCAACAGATCAAAACTCGAAGTCGCGTGGGATCACTAGGGCTGCGCTCGATCGAAGAAATTCTTAGTCTTCTCATTCGATTTAATCGACAGATCCGTAAATCTGAGTTTCTCTGCAAAGAGTCGTGTAAAAGCACCACTTTAATTCTCGGGTTTACCAGAGATGCGCTCGTACATTTCTTGGAAATAAGTCATTCGGCATGAAAAAAGCATGAAACGCGACTAATCGACTAAAGAAATCCAAGTTGACCAAGACCAAAACGACCGATTAGTCGCCTAATCGACTAAAAGGGAGCAGCCAAACCGGTAGTCACAAATCGGATCAATTTTCGGATCGGCGCAAAAAAAGGGAATTTAAATAATTTGTTAAAAATGTAATAACAATAACTTCTTTCACCAGTAAATTGCTGTTAAACGCCAAAAACAGATGAGAAAAGGGTATTTTACATTAACTGCAAACGCACCACGAGTTTTATCAGTTTTAAGGAAACGCAACCTTTATTCACGTCCGCGTTGTTTTTCCGACAACGGCAGAGCGGCGACCGAGCGCTAGTTTGCGTCTTTTAGCTCGCAGCCTTAGCGGCAGACCGCCGTCGGAATCCTCTACAATACAGTCACACTTTTACACCGTGTAGCCGTCGGCATTTTAACCGGGACATTTCAGCGTCCCGACGGGCTTTTGTCGGGACGAGCAACTTAAAATCGGTCTGGTCACCGTACCGTAGGATATACCGTATAGACAAAGCATCGCGTAGATGCGCTCGTAGACGGAATTAATTATGTATCAACCTATACTTATCTATCAAAGGCGAAAAAAAAATGGACCAAAAAAACCAAAACAATACTACTCGAGAGCTTATTTCCACCGTGTCGTCGGCTCATTCTTCACAGGCGACTGGCGTAAGCCCGTTCCCGAGGTTTGCCGCCATCACAAAGATTGTCCCGAGGCCCGTACTACGAAGCGAGATTTGGCGTTGAGGAGGTAACTTCAGAGTTTTGCGTATCGCGACGGCGGATCGCTCGTCACTCGTCAGTCTAAGAAGGCCACAGTTGAGTACAACAACGAGGCGCGCAGATCTTAAAGACGATGGGCCTCATTCACCAACCGTTCTCAGGAAGAAATGCGTCCTTAAACCCCACTTGCGCACTTTTTACGAAGATTCCGACATTCACTAATGTTTGCTTTTCTTGGATTTGTTCTTAGCTAAGAACAAAATCTACGAACGCTCATAGTATGCAAAGAAACTAACACCGCATCATTAAACGGATTAAATCCTGCGTTATTTGGTGATCGATCGCGCTATTTATAGGGCCAGAATGCAGTACAAATTCAGCTATCTGTACTGAATCAATAGTGCATACTTTTGACTTTGTTACATTTTGCAGTAATTATCTATACTTTGTACTCCACTACATTTATACAATGTTCCCTTACATTTTCTGATCAGTTTTTGCCCCAGCCAAAACGTCTCCCTGACCGTCACAAGTTTGTCTCACCGAAGTTCTGTCGCCATAGATACGGGGCACCGCCGATCCTTCAGCAGCTTCTGAGCCGGCTCCGCCGACCCTCTGTAATACGGCCTCCGGTAAAAGCGAAAGTTTGTTTTTTATCATTCCCGTTTGAAATCATTAGTTTCCATCTATTTCTCTCCACAGCTTCGTTTACTCCTCCACCAGGCAGCGTAAGACGCATTCATATCTAGGGCTGAAACGATTCCTCGAATAATTCGATTACAAAAAATCCTCGATGCAAAATGACTCGCCTCGAAGCTTCGTTAAATCAACGTTACCAATGTCGTATCGCTGACGGACGGCGTTTCCGCACGGAGCATTATTACTGTCGCACAGACGCCGTCTATGTGCCAGAGCGTAAATAGCGAGGGGCTAAGAGAAGAGACAGGCTGGAGAAAACGACAGAAAGCGTCCAAAGTTTGGAATCAGTTCAAACATAATTAAAACTAAAACTCTGTACAGCGTGTCTACTGCACAATCAAACTAGCTTACCACGATAATAGCACGACGTCAGCGCTTCAGCGTCTCATCAGAAAACACAGAGTCTAACTTAATCATCCATTCCACGAAGCGGACCCGACAAAAGTAAATCGCAGAGTCGTATGGACGATGAAACTACACCAAGCACAACAACTACCAAAATCAAAGACAAGAAAATACGTAGCGGCGACCACGATCTGATCTAAAGAGCTGACGCGCTGACTATCCCTTCGGAAAAACAGCCGATTGTTGCTCATGTCTCTCTCTCTCTCTCCACGGAGAAACAGCCGATCAACGATCTAATAGCTTAAGTGTAACAGGGCCGTGTGACATTATAATCAAATATATAAATGAAAATACTAGTACTACTACTACTGTATATACAGATCAGTCTCAGGTTGAAACTTGTAGTTCTGAAAGTTGAGTTGCACAACTTAATGTAATGTTTGTGTATGTTTAATGTATGCCTTAGTTTGAAGTTGATATCATTTGGGAAAAAAAAATCTTTAAAAACAATGTAATATGGCATTTAAATGCACTTAATATGTTTAGTTTTTTGAGAGATGATATTGTAAGCAACACAGGCAATACAAATGTTGCTTTTTTCCCTAGTTTTGGTTGTTTAAAAACGCAAAAAAATAATATCCGATGAATCGATCGATAAAGCGCTAGATTAATCGATTACAAAAAGAATCGATAGCAGCAGCCCTATTCATATCTTATGTATTTGGCTGGACGTCTTCACGTCTCCTCCCCATTTTTGCTGCTTGACACACTTTATTTACTCGCTTCCAAGAATAAAACCAACCGCATTCCGATTCTAACAACATATTTCCGTTTTACGCTAGTTAGGATAGGGACTCGTTATACGAGCCAGGCCTTGCGGTAGCGGACGTGTTCTACTTTTACTAAAGTAAATATGTCTCTGGTTATTTGTACTTTTACTTATTTATTTATCTATTTGTACTGAGATTCAGTACTCCCTCCACCACTGCAACGCGCAAGTCATCCGGGAGGCGCACAGGAAGCGTCATCACAGGCGTCGATTTCGGTGGGGACGGCGGGTACGCGTCCCCGCCAAATTTCGTCATGACTCATTTTGTACCCACCACTTTTTTTTAAAACCTCGAGCTCAATTTAGTAAAAAAAATAAAGTTCATAACACATAGGCCTATAATTCGTGAACGACAGATGCCAACAAATCCACAAAAAGCTCTATCCCCACAGGACAGACACAGCCGCTGTGCTGCGGACCTTATAGGACATATGAGAACCGTGGGGAGTCAACCCACAGCCACTCCCCTGCCCTGCTGAAAATGTGAACAGGACTTTTCCAATTTAACGGAAGAGAGAGGAGCAAGAGGGATTAGGATCATCTTCAGCCAGAGGACATTATTTCTTCAGCTTCTTCTTGCGTTGTCACCCCGACGGGAGGTGCGCTAATAACATTGCAGCAGGTGAATCGGTCGTGCTATTAACGTCATCGCTACACTATTTCTTAGTAAAACCGAAATTAATTAAACTGCCTTGTTTTATGGCCTCCAATGTTTATATTTTTTCTGCGAATCTTTAAATTAACATGTCGTAAACACGAGTTGAATTTGCACCGCAGCGCCGCCACGCCTTGATGCTTGCATAGTTCGCACCCTACATTAAACCACGTTAAGCGTTTTAGAATGCCCGTCTAATGGTTTTTGAATACATTTTTATTAATTTACATTAGTAATCTACAGGACAGCGTCTTTCAAAACATGACCTGCGCAAAAGAGGAAAAAAAATGAATATCTTCGTACCCAGCACTTCCGGAAACGCACTTCCAAATGCGTGTCTGTCCCCAGCACATTTCAAACCAAACTGACGCCCACGAGCGTCACGTCCTCATATGGGAATTTGCGGGGCGTTTTCTTCTGCTAATTGGGAACAACCGGCACGCGCTTTCAATTACGAAGACGTGGGATTCATCAACGCTAAGAACACGGGCGCGAACAATTCACGAATCCGACGTAGACTTTTCTTAGGGACTTTCTTGAGAACGTATTTAAAGGTCCCACGACACGGTGCTGTTCGGATGCTTTTATATAGGCCTCAGCGGTCCCCTAATACTGTATCTGAAGTCTCTTTCCCGAAATTCAGCCTTGGTGCAGAATTACAGCCACTAGAGACAGTTCCACAATGAGCTTTCCTTAGGATGTGCCATTTTTGTGTCTCTAGCTATTGAGGAGGAGAGGGGGGGGGGGGCAAGGTGGAGGGTATGGCCTTGACCAACTGCCACTTTTTTCGTTTGAAAGCCACGATGTCTCTCTCCCACGGGTTGGTCAAATTCTGTGGGCGGGAAAAGCAGAGAAAGGGCAGGTAACCTTGCTCGTTATGACTTCATAACGAGCAAGATTCCAGAACGGCTCATCTGAGCTTTCATTTTCTCAAAGGCAGAGCAGGATACCTGGGGCTCGGTTTGTACCTATTGCCATTTCGAGTCAATTGGGGATCGTAGGCAGGCTGGGGGAAACTCATATTAATGTTAATAAACCTCAAAGTGAAATTTTCATGCCACGGGACCTTTTGAGAGAAAACTTTGGAAGATATCGGTGAACGAGGCCCAGTGTTCACACGGCGGTTAAAGTAAAGTCACGACCTTTATTGCAAAGCAAACGTGCACAAAATGAGCCACGCCGTGTCTTTTGTCTCGCAGTTGGTATTTTTCAGTCAACTTTCCGCCGGACCTCGTGGCGGGGAAAAGCCTCGATCGAAGAATGAATTTCCCTCACTCTCTACTGCCAGTCCCCCCGGTGTCCAAAAACGGCGATTTGTATTTATTTAGTTTAGAAGGATTCCAATTTCTGGAAATCAGTGGTTGTCGTCGTTTAGAATGTCAGTCATCCTAGTAGATCCCTTTGGTAGATGAATGTTAATTTAACTTTGGGACCGTGGTCCTTACACTGAGAACCACTGGGGTGTGTGTGTGTGTGTGTATATTTTATCTGTTTACGCCAAATTCTGACTCTACCATTTGAATGTCTCAACAGAAATTGAGACTCATCGGACCGGGCAACATTTTTCCAGTCTTCAACTGTCCGATTTTGGTGAGCTCGTGCAAATCGTAGCCCCTTTTTTTTATTTTTAGTGGAGACGAGCGGTACCCGGTGGGGTCTTCTGCCGGCGTAGCCCATCCGCCTCAAGGTTGTGCGTGTCGTGGCTTCACAAATGCCTTGCTGCATACCTCGGTTGTAACGAGCGGTTATTTGAGTCAAAGTCGATCTTCTATCGGCTGGAATCGGCCGCCCCATTCTCCTCTGACCTTTAGCATCAACAAGGTGTTTTTGCCCAGAGGACTGCCGTTTTTCCTTTTTCAGACCATTCTTTGTAATCCCTAGAAACGGTTGCGGGTGAAAATACCAGTAACCGAGCGGATTGGGAAATACTCAAACCAGCCCGTCTGGCACGAACAACCACGCCACGCTCAAAGTTGCTTAGATCACCTTTTTTCCCCCCATTCTGCCATTCAGTTTGGAGTTGAGGAGATTGTGTAGACCTGGACCACACCCCTAAACGCATTGAAGCAGCTGCCATGCGATTGGTTGATTAGATAATGGCATTAACGAGAAATGTTACTGGTGTTCCTAATAATCTTTAAGGTGTATGTATATATGTATGTGTATGTATACCTGGCAAGAAACCCCAAATGACATTTGACGACTGCAAGTGGTGATCATGAAGCATTTCACGTGGCGGTTATTTCAAGGGTGACGTTGATGTCGACATGTGTTGCTGTTGTTAGCGCAACCGGTGTGGAGTGTGTGGATTGTTGTTAACGACTCTGCATTGCAGGGCAATCACGGCCGGCAGGCGCCTCGTTAAGCGGCCGGCACCGATTGGCGGGGGTGGGTCCTCCAGCACCTGCGGCCGATGACGGCTGCGCCCCCGCCGGCTTGTATAAGAGCAGGCGTGCGCCAGGGGCGGCCGAAGACTCCCGGAGGCGGCCAAAGACGGAGGAGTCTCTGCGGGAGGACGCGGGGCGGGGGCCGGCCGACCGACCAGCAAGGTACGTGAGCCAGCACCCATGACTACCACCCACACGCAATGGATTCCACCCCGTCCGACCCGTTACACCTCAGCTCAGGTTCAAGTGGGCCAGAGCTGTGCTGGCAATGTATGACGTCGCATCCGCCCCTGACGACAACGACGATAAAGGTGTCTTTTCCCTGCCCTTTCAGGTACAACGCAGCTGACTGGAGGCTTGGCATGATGTCTACCGATCGCAGTCCAATCGGCCACGTTAACTCAAAACACCTGGGAGACACCGCTCTGCTGACTGGCTCCAATCTCTCTCTGTCTTGTCGCAAAGCACAACTTCGCTGTTAACCCTTGTGTTGTCCTTCGGGTCCCAGTGACCCGAAGGACAACACAAGGATTATGTACTTCCCTTTACTTTGTTGAGAATTGCTCTCTAAACCCTGTTTCTTGTAAAGTAAGTAAGTAAAGTTTATTTCTAGAACACATTTAAACACAGTTTAAGCTGACCAAAATGCTGTACAAACAAGAACTAAGGTGCTGTATTAACCCTTGTTTAGAGAGCAATTCTCAACAAAGTAAACGGAAGTACATAATCCTTGTGTTGTCCTTCGGGTCACTGGGACCCGAAGGACCACACAAGGGTTAAAGTGGTCACATTATGCTTTTTGACTCCCCGCCCATCCCGATCAAGAACTGCACGTGTCGAATGTGCTATCAAATGTAACTTCACATCTCTTTTTTTAAGTTCTTTATTGACATTTTAGCAGTTCAAGTCCAATGAATAGCTTGAAATGGTACAAAGGTAAGTGGTGAACTGCCTGAGGTTAAAAAAAAAAAAGGAAGGTTACTCAAAACTGAAACATAATGTACATTTCAGAATTTTACAAAAAGGCCTTTTCCAGGGAAGAAGAAATGGTTAAACAACGTAAAGCTGTTCTGCAGCAATGGAGGTCCAACGAGCTTTGAAAGTCGGTGCAACCGATTCCCACAGGTGTTCCGACTTGTCTGGATTGCTTACAACCCACTCTGTTTGTATAAAAGTATTGTTGGAACAAACTGTGGTACCTCACCCTCGTGAGCATTATTTGAACAGTACTGTACCGCAGTAACTGGTGTGTTGCTATAAAAACGGCGGGAAAAAGGCAGTTACAATCCTTGTGTTGACTATATCACAAAATATCGGATGTAGAAATAAGCGCTGAAAATGTGTACAAGAACTATTTAAAACATTGGAAAAAGCAAAAACAAGCTAAACAAAATTAGTGTTTTTTTTCAAGGTTGACGGGAAGACGATGGAAAAAGCAAAAACAAACTAGTAAAATTAAACTAAATAAAATTAGTGTTTTTTTCAAGGTTGACGGGAAGACAAAACAAGGGTTAACAATGGAAGAGACACGGACCGTCATGACACTTAAGAATGTTGGTCTTTCCTGCAGAGAAATTGCAAAGAAAGTCGAGGTGTCGGGTAGTACGGTATTCTTCGCCATCGAAAGGCGCTTAGAAACTGGGGGAAACTCTGACAGGAAGAGGTCTGGCAGACCCAAAGCCACAACAGAATCAGAAGACAAGTTTGTGAGAGTCGACGGCTTAAAACGCAGCTCAATAGTGGTCGTAATGACCAAGTCTGTTTCAACTGTAAAGAGAAGACTTCGAGCTGCGGGTTTGATAGGTCGACTTGCAGCGAGAAAGTCACCGCCGAGACGTCGGAATGAGAAAAAGGGTCACCGGACTTAAACCCCGTCGAGCTGGTTTGGGATGAACTGGACAGAAAAGTGAAAGCAACCTACGAGTGCCGCGCATTTATGGGAACTTCTGCAACAGAGTCGGGAAGAACTTTCTGAAGAATATTTGATTTCCGTTGTAGAAAGAATGCCACGAGTGTGTTAAAAAGGGGCTACTTTGATGAGTCGAAAATGTAGAATACATTTTGGTTTATAAATTGATTCCGTGATTTCTTTTTTTACTTAAATTGTTCATTTGTTCTGTTCTTTCATCTCAGAGTACAATAATACATTGAAGTGCACGCGGACTTCGTTGCGCTCGATTCGAAAATTGGAAAACTGACAGCGCGAGACCTAAGCGGTAAAAACGCTACGTGGCACGGAACCGAGCCTGCGGACATCTGATGTTTTATATGGTAATCGTCGATAAGGGGGGGGGCTTTTTGCCAGGTTCGAAGTTAAAGATACTTGCGCCAAACAGTAATGCGTCGCTCAGACGATGAAGAATGGAAAATGCAAACGCCGAAGGCGTGTGTCGCCACCCGGTCCGATGGATGATGCTAAAAAGCTATACCTATCAAAGACGGCGCGGTACGGAATCCAGCGAGGAACGCCAGGGCTCCAGACTGCGACTAAAATTTTAAAGCGTGCAACTAAATTTTACATTCAGTCGCAAGTGTGCGACTAGTAAATTTGCCCCCTTTTTTACACTTAAACGTGGAAATTTCAGTACCTGAGAGCGTGTAAGCATAAAGCTTATCTGTCCTTTTGGGACACGTTATCGCCGCTGTTTGAGTAATCTTAGGACTGAAAACTTCCTCCGCCGTACCCACGCGCGAATACGGCAGCTGTGACGTTACTGTTAAAATCCAACAAAGACCCGTCTCGCCCCTCTAGCTACCCGCTCTCGCTATTGAATGCCGACTTGAAAATGATCACCGAAGCGCTAGCGACCGCAATAGAAACGGTCAATACGCTCCACGGGTTTGGTTTTGGAGACTGAAACGCTGGTTTACCGCTAACGGAATCGCTACGCAGAGTTTCGCCTCACCCTCTTTGTAGTTTTCATTGAACCTCTCGCAGCAGCGATACCGCAAAACTGCGGAATCGAAGGAATTTGGGTAGCCGACGTACGACGCGAAATCGTTCCGTTTATACGCGGGTGAGCTTTTACTTTATTTACAGAACCCGCAGGTATCGCTTCAAGAAACTCAATATCGTCAACGGATTCTCCCGTGTCTCACATTACGACATTGACCGGAAGAAATCGATTACGGAGCTCGGGACACTTCCCTCCACCTTCACGCGGGCGACATCGAGTACCGTACCTAGGGATTCAGATTTCCCCCGAGCCGTCGGAGCTTTTCACCCTCGACTATACTCCCCTCCTCGGGAAAATCCAAAACGAATACAGACGCTGGTCTAAACGCCCGCTCGCGCTCGTCGGAAGAATAGCTGCAGTCATAATGAAAACCCCATCGCTCCTACGGACAAATGGTTCAAAACTCTCAATTCGTTAACAAAGCAATTTTATTGGAAAAACAAAAAAATCACACTGTGGGCTCGAGGCACCAAACCTCCATCGCCGCTTCCTGACAAATCAATTACGGTACTCGGTTAAACACGAGCACAATTACCCGTGGCCGGAACTGGAACAAAATCGCTAGAATTAAAAAAGTTCACCCCGCTCTGGCGCAACCCAGTGTTCGTGTTACGGAACAAACCTTTTTACTTTTCCGTACGGGCGCAAAAAGGAAATGTCATTTAACGCACTCCCGCAGAAATATGGGGTTGGGAGAGAACAATTCCTTCAATGTCGGATAAAACCGGACTTACCGACGACGCGTTGCAACCCTCTCGGCTTATAGAAGAACTTGTGAAAATGAATAACTTCGAAAAACCGACCTCCCGGCTACAATGACGCTCCCGACGACCGAGTGGGAAGCCGACCTGGCCTTCTCTCCCGACCCAGATTACGGGGAAGAAAATCGGTGAGAATACCTTTTCCGTGACCGCTGACGCGATATAAAGTCGTTCGCGGAACTCGCGTCGCCCAAAGTAAAACGTTCAAAATGGGCGTAGCGAACACGGGTATCTGTTCGCGGTGCGCTTTAGGTAGCACGGACGACTACCTGCACGCCACGTGGCTCTGTCGACCAGTTCGCTCCGAGACGCCGTCCGCCACCCCGAGCTACGGAATCCCATCGTCTCCGACGCTCTGTCTCCTTGGCGACGTCTCCGAAATCCTCGTCCCGCAAAAATTCCGAAATCCGTTGCTCGTTTCTCTAGCTGTCGCTAAGAAAGTAGTCCTCCAAAACTGGAAATCAAAGAAATCTTGCCACATCTGGACAAATTTAATCTCAGAATGCATTTCAATGGAAAAACACAACGCACACAGAAGGAAGCAAATGTCAGCCTTTGAAGACACCCGGTCCTCATTTCTAACGTTTCTAAATTCAACAAAAACATAACCACAAGCCGTGTGCGTTACCAGACGTATGCCTCCCTCCTCCGTTCTGTAATACCCCGCCCTCCCTTTTGCTTTTTTTTGCCCACGCAGTTACCACTTTACTCATACACACAGGCGCGCGCTATCCACATTCACGCATAACATGTTTGCCTGTCTGAGATTTCTGCCCAAAAGGAAGTTTTTCCTCGCCACTGTTTCACCAAATGCTTGCGCTTGGGGGAGTTCTTGGGTCTTTGTAAATTATAGAGTGCGGTCTAGACACTATCTGTATACTCTATCTGTAAAGCGTCTCGAGAAGAGTGAACTGGTTGTTACGATTTGATACTATAAATAAAATTGAATTCAACTGAAGTTGAATTAAATGGCTTGATCGTATTTACCGATGCAGAGAATGTGTCTCAGTAATTATGATCAAACAGGTCAAAAGCTATGATAGAGAAACTGTAAAACATCGTTAAATAATCTATGTATATATGTAGATCTTTACATATACAACCGAATGGAAATAGCCAAAAACTGAAAACGTGTCATTTCACTGAGCGACGTGACATTTTATGCTACTGTACTGCAATTTATACGGAAGGACAATATAAACAAACCGTATGGTCCGGGGGTAACTGCAGGCCTCTTCCTCCCTGTCATCTTCATCTGCCACTTCCTGTCTCTGTCCCTCTCTCTGAATCTGCAGCCTCCTCTTCATCTCTCACAGTCGATTCTTCCTTTCCCTCTTGTATTTCACTTATTTCTGCATCCAGAAGGACTGTGGTCTTCTCCTGCTCTGACCCGCCCGGTCTCTCCAGTTTACCTCCTTCTCCTTCTTCATTTCCCTTCTCCTCTTCCTCCTGTGCACTACTCCAAATTATTTTTACAACACAGTGTTTTGAACACCAAAGTTAGGGGGGCAATGGGGGGGCAGCTGCCCCTCCCGCCCCCCTTGCTTCCCTGTAGATCCGCCCCTGCTCTGTTGTACCACCGAGATATTGCCGCTCGCTTTCGCTATCCCCGATAGTGAGTTTTTAACGGCTCATGCCTAAAATCCATACTCCTTAGTATCCTTAGTTTTTGTTACGCTCGGTTGAAGGAATGCACTGTCACGCCGCCCAGTCGTCTGCGAACCCCGAGGGAACCCTGTGGATGAACTCAAATCTCCCGACGCACGCGATCGCTGGAATTTTGGGGTACAATTTGGTTTTGAAGAAGGCCGAGCAACGGGCCCCGTACCGGTTGTAAATCCAGACGAGAAATCCACAAATAGCGTGGTTTAGCAGAGCGGTGGTAGCATCTTCTACCCCTCGCCCAGTCCTATACGCAAACCGCGATGGGTCAAGCGGGCAGAACCGTCGTGTTGAACAGTCGTGCAGGTTTATGTCGGATAAGTTTGTCAGCGCGTCTCGCAGAGATGGGGTGGCTCAGCAGCAGGTGTGAAGATGCTAATATGGCCGCAACTAGCACGTGAGTAACTTCTGTATAAGAAAGTCGCCCAATGTTGAAAAGGCTCATAGAGACTGGCTCGTCTATTCTAAGAAAACAAATTCTGTATACACGACTGCTCGGGAAGGCTCAAACTTGCTAACGAGGGCAATGACAATTGGATCGACGAAGATTAGATACGACAACGGCTACAGACGCGTCGCGTCTGAGAGAGATAAACGGAGAAAAAGCACACCGGCGGGACGCCGTGCAATTTTTGTATGAGCGTAATTTGGACTTTCGAGAAACAAACAACGGTAACTTTTTGGGGTTAATAGAGATGCTTGTTAAATTTGATCCCACTATGCAAGAACGTGTCAGACGCGTAAAAAACAAAGACACTTGTGCCACAAAGAGCAAATGACACAGATTCTCAGTTTTGTCAATATGACGTCATTAGAAGCGAATGTAGAACGGAACTTTGTTGATTTCCTTCGGGCCGTGCGGTTGCCGCGACCTGAATTTAACACTGGGAGGGGATGTGGCAAAATGCAAATGTCGTTCTTTAGCATTGTACGACGACTTTTTCGGAATATTTGCAGGCTCTCCTAAACGGTGGGAAATACTTAAAGCAAAAGTCCCGTCTCTCGCCGTTAAACGAGGCGGGAATGTCGGATGCAGAGCGTTAAAGCAATACGCTGTCAAACGAGTGGTCGATGACTGCAGCGACCCCCAAACTACAAGCGAAGCCAAATTGCTTGCAAATGAAATGCAAAGCTTTGAATTCATATTGTCTACGGTCATACGGTATGATATTTTGACTTTGGTCGAGTGACGTGCGAATGGCACTCTGAGCCGTGAAACGCGCTGGACCTCCTCCGCGAGTTGAGGATACTTTGAGAAATAATTCCAAAAGGAACAGCTACAGCACTACAAACACTTTGCTTCCTCATCCCTACGACGAGTCTACTAATGGGGAGACGGACGTGGACGTGGTTACCTGCTGCCGGTCGCTGCTCTACATTCAACCTCACCGTTACCCCGATCCGTATCTCTGACCATTTCTTCATCTCTTACTCTCTTCTATGGAGGACGAAACATGACTCAAGTCTCAATATTTATTTATTTTTTACAAAATGCATAAATAAATAAAAGAATAAATAAATGATGCTTTAAATTTATTTCTACATTTTTGTCCACCTACATTTATTTATTTCTGTGTCCGTATGTTAATGAGGTAGGCATTGGCTACAGGAGTGAGCTCGATTCGGGTCCGCTACTTAGACTGTAACGTAAGGAGTGAGACATTGCACAGACGAGCGGCAGCAGACGGCAGCTCTCCTCTTCTCCCTGCTACGTTCGCGGTAATATTTCCCCCGTTAATCCGCTCGCGGGTGTCTCGCTCCTACTTTTGCGTAAAAACAAACACCCGTTGGGGTGTTACGCGACGCTTCGGCATAATATTTTCACGACCGGGTCATTTTCATATGATAAAATGTGTGCTCTATGCAGGAGCGCACTCTCGCTTTGGTTCCCGATTTATTTTTTATGAATATAAGGGCGTTTAACATCCTGCGGCAGATCTGCCAGCGGACTTCTGGTCGTAGCCGTTATGCTAACTAGAGCTGGTTTTCAAACTTCTGTATCGGTGTCTGTATGGTGTATTCGGTAGGGATCGGGAATCATTTGCTTTTGTCTGGCTCTCCAATTTGACCAATCACGCTTGCTTTAAACTGAGGTTAGGACCTCCTACCTCATTTGCATATAAACAAGCATACAAAAGCATTTATTCCCTTTATTTATTTATTTCAGCATTTATTCATTTATTTATTCAAATATTTATTCCTGGATTTATTTATGCATTTATTTATTGAGACTTAAATCATATTCTGTCCTCCGTACTCTCCCAATCTCGCAACCATATCTCGAGAGATACTGTACCTAAATTTGCGCTCTCTCTCCCCTACCAAAGCTGCGCAGAAGACACCCAACTAATTCTCAGAAATGGAAGTAACGGCGCATTTCTCAGCCCGTCTGACTGACATTTCTTCTCGGATGTCCACGCGCCACATGAAACTCCAAGTCGACAAGACCGAGCTCCCATACACGGAACCTCGCCATGACAGTCGACAACTCTGTGGTAATCCTCGCCCAGACTGCTAGGAATCTGGACGTGACGCTCGACTCTCCTTAACCGCCAACGTTGCCGCGACTACCCGATCGCGTAGACGTCGGAAGGATAGTTTTTTTTTCACTGGGCTTTTTCGTGGCTCTTTGTGGTTTGGCTTATTTAAAGCTAATGTACTTGCGCTTACTTCTTGTCGTTTAAAGCACTTGATTGAAAGTCGCTTTGGGTAAAAGTGTCCACTAAATGACACGTAATGTCACGTGATGTAATGTAGATCTGACACACACTCACCTGCAGCGGAGAAGAGCGTGGCAGGCCGCGCCAAGTCGCTGGGGTGATGGATGGCGCCGAAGAGGCTGGGGCCCGGGGGTCGACTCAGGAACTCGGGCTTGAGGCCAAAGTCTAGTTTGTGAGGGTCGACCTGCATCTGCTGCTGGAAGACGGCAGAGCGACAGAGAGAAACGTACGTAAAACCATTTAATACGCGGTTGGTTAATAAGTCATTTTTATTTAAAGTTAACTACTTTAAGCGAGCAACTGCACGGTTGTCTTGTCCGAGGACACCGTTTGAGGTGTTTCGGGGATGAGAGTCCCAGTCCTGGTTGCCAGGCTTCACTGAATCTAAGAAAAGCTCTCCTTTTCCAAATGATTGGAAGTGATTGTGATTATTACCGCTGCAGCCATACATACCTTTTTTTTATTATTTGAACGGGTTTTTGTAAAGGGATTTATAGTCGGTGAATTACTTTCACAATTCAAAATATCTTACGAGTACAAAATTCAGCCTTTGTCTTTAACATTACTTTGACCGCAGAATAACCATTTACTGACAATATGCTGAAAGAATACGGGATTTTTGCCCAACGACGCAAAAAGATAAAACGGCCTACCTCCACTTTACGAAGAGAAGCCTTTTCCAAATCCACACTGCACACTAATTCTTAGCAACTTTTGTGTGTGAGGGGGGGAAAAGTGACAGAACAAAGTTTACTCACAACTGTGGGTATGGATACTAACAAATAACCGATTTCGGTGCGATGTCAATTTTCCCACAATTCGTTGCATGATAGAAACAGAGGAGCTTCTCAAAGCTGGAAAAAAAAAACTAACTGTGGAGAAAGAGCTCCAGGAACACCCCAGAAAATAAAACAACTATTTATCAAAAACGGTAGCCGTCTCTTAAGTTTAACTGGCACGGCCATCCTAAAGTTGCAGTTTGATGGCCTTTGCACCATTTCACGTGCAAGATTAGTATGGAATTGGGGCACAGTTAACACTAGCTTTGGCATAAAGCATAGAGAGAGGAGTCCTCACCTTTACTTTCTGTTGGTGGTGGTATATCTGCCAGGCGATGTGGACGTGCATGGCGCACCACTTCCCTGGTTTCTGTAGGTACAAGACAAAAACACGGTGCGCGACATTAGTCTTTAAAGAGCACGACAATACTAGGGCTAATTGACATATTCGACGGTTCATTTTGTGGTTGTGTGTAGGTTTTTACATCTAAAATAAATAAATAAAAACTCTAAAAGCTAGTAGCGCTTAAGAATATGAAAGTGCCTGAAAACGCAAACAAATGTGGATCGCGTCGGCCCTGTTGTACAAGGTAATTAGATTATTTAATGGATATAGTGCTATATTGTCGATGCGCGTCGTACAACCATCGTGAATGGTCAAATGCCACGAACGCGGCATACCCTTTTCATTTACAGTATTTACAGTCAGATCACCTGAAAATGACCTACTGATATATTAAATATGGTACACGTGGAACCGTTAATCACATATTACTTCAAGATATTGTCTGTGATGGCGATAGGGAATGTGACCGAGGAATACATAGTAAATTACAGCTGTGGTTTGAACGCATGTCTACGTTCTCCAAAATGAGCTCTGTTGTGGTATAAACGAGACTCGCGCTAACACTGCTGCCTCCAAGTGCAGCGCTGATTTAATTAAAGACACTATCTACTCCATTAGGGAAAGCCCTTGAAGGCATCGTGGCTATTAGTGTGTGTGTGTGTGCGCGAGTGTGCAGGAGACTGAGACGCTGCAGGGAGCGAGCACTCACCCTGAGAACGGGCCGAAATGGATCTGTTAGCTACAGGAGGGAGAGGGAATAAAAGAGGTTTAGTTATTTTGCTGTCAATCAAATCGCTTCTAATTAGTGTCTGTGTGTGTGGCATTCATTATGAACCAAATTAAAATTTTAACATTTCCCTTTATTAAATGAACACATATGGGTTTCTCCCGTGTGCCCCTCTGCATACAGACGGATACGGCAGCTGAGAGGAAGGCAGTCTGTGATGCCTATAATCTAACTGCATATGAATTCTGTATAATGACATCGTTTGGTGTTGAAAACCTCCATCTGATGACTCAAAGACTTAGGCAACATATACAGAGGATCTAAAGGTTACCTCTACACTGTGAGCGTTGTCTGTCGGTGTGTGTGCTCTTACCCTGGGGTCCTTCTGCAAGAATGTGTGTGGGACGCCTCCAGGTCTTGTGGCCACATCGAGTGGATTAGAGGTCTAGAGAGCACCAGACACACATCGAAAAAACAACAATCTCTGTAAATAACTCATTTTCTGCGTGTGTGTGTGTGTGTGTGTGCACGGTGGTGTCCCTGTGTGTCTTACCTTAGGCTGAAAGGCGCCCTGCAGCGAGCCGAAGGGCCCGGTCGGGGGGATGACGGGAGGAAGGCCAGACATGGCCGGTGGGTAGGAGTGAAAGAGCTGAGGGAGAAAAAAAGAAGAGGTGTGAGGATGGTTGGGTTTGTCAGGGAAATGCAGGACAACAGCTTCACGAGGCAGTGGAGATGGACCAGGTTATTGTGACGGATGAACCTCATCAACATTCAATCTTTTTCCATTTTCCGAGACTGCTTAGATGGGGAAAGTTACAAATGATTGCCTACATGTTTCACAAACTGAATGTTTATCAAATATTCCCCGCTCATTCCCAGTGGATTTAAATAAGGGAAAACACTCCTTTGATGTGAAAACTAGAATGTCGTAATTCAAGCAAAACCAAACAAGTGCTCAAGGCTTCCATAAAACTATCCTGTGGAGAAACATATGTAATCAACCGCTCGCTGTAATTGTCAATCATGTTGTCCTTAGTGGAATTAGAGTATGTTTTTCATGTTTATGAACTTGCATGCTTGCATTGCTTTAATTAGGATGGCGCAGAATTATTCAAACTTGGGTTGCCAGGATAAGTTACTAGAAGTGCTTGAGGAGATGCTGTGAGATTTTAAATGCAACTTGCGTTTCTATGTGCATTGCGTTTTGAGACGTCAGTATGTTTTATAGAGAGGAAATGGCTTCGGGGTATTTGCTGCTACCATAATAACGGCGAGGAAATGCTAAGAATCCAAAATGAAGCACTTAAAAACAAACTAGCAACATTCTGCAACATCTGTTTGACCCAGGGTAGGCCTAAAGTCAAATACATGATTTTTTTCTAATATTAAAATCCTCCTTGTAGCTCACTTTGTAGTAGAAAAAAAGCACACTTGTGCTGGCACGTGCAGCAGGTGTCTGGACGGTCGGAGAGTGGGGTCCAATGTTTCAAATAAGTCCCCTTTAGGGAGTAATAATCATGAGCAAGCCACTGCTGTTAGCAGACAAATACAAATGAATAGTAGTAAACGAGACAAAGACATAGTATTCCTCTGTAATGCAGCTACTGTCTCTTTCTGTATTAATTTCTATGCACAACATTTTTACCGTTGCGTGCGTGCACAATAAATCTTGTTCTCCGAGATCTAAGAGTCCAGCACCGTTTCATTAATCACAACACTTGCCGGGGCTGAAGGGTGAAATTGTACAGCTAGGATGCTTACAGTGTCCATTAAGAAGCAGATGAGCGATTGCATGTAAGTCACACACTCACACACACACACAAACAGCTATAACACAAACTCGCATGGGCTGGAATGGCGTAATGGGGAAGTAACTGCTCTGCAGGCAGTTGGGAAACTCACACTGTGTCTGTAGAAGGGGTCAACTTTTGTTGGGTATTTTTCAAACTGTAGGAGAAATCAAGTACAAAGATGTAGAAAAAACATGAGAACCTTCACATATTTGCTGTAGCAGGGTTGACATTGCCCTCTTTAAGGGTCATTTCAGGCCAACGCAAAATGCATCACAAAGTGTATTTCAAGACTATAAACATGCTTATGGATTGAAATTATGATTTAAGATCTAAAATGTCAACTGAGATTCAAAGTTCAACCATTTTCCCAACCACACTGTTTTCATCCTCCCCTTTTCGTGATCATCTGAAGACCTTTTAAACTAGCGTGGGTTCTGTGTCTCATTTGGTCTCCTATTAGCGGTGCAGCGCAGGCTCGGGGCGAACATTTCCCTAGTCGAGACTAAACGCTGCAGCTGTAAAGAGCCTCTTTATGGCCTCATTAGCTGTCAGAGGCCTCGCGTTGCTGCCTTTAAAGTATCATCAGAGCCAAGCGAACCCTCTACGGGCCGGGCAGTTTGTATTTAGTTTTAGGTCCAGCCACCCATTGCCTGTGGTCTCCCCCAACAAATAGCGGGGCTCTTAACGCAAGGCATTTGCCAGTAAAGAAAACCCCCAAACGGGACCAAATGATGTCATTAAATTCAGAATGAATTAACTGTATTATTTTCCGAGAGCTGGCTCTGAAGTTAACATGCTTTGGGCGAGTTATTGCCAATTTAGAAAATAAAGGCGACTCAAGTCTGGAGTCCTAGAGTATGCCAGAGAAAACACTAGAAAGGCTCTCTGGGAGAATAAAGGCATGATTGTAGCGTCGACGGTTATCGTTGAGAGGCCGCCACAGAAACCCGCGGGCTACAGGTTGCTGCTCGCACACACGTGTCCAACCGTGGACAAGTTTTCACTCTCACAACCGCATGGTAAAAAACCCTTTCAGTGCCATGTCCGCCCACTTTTCTTCACACGTAAAACTCATTTCTTTTAGAAGAAGTGAATTTTCTGCTACCCCGTTGACCCTCTCCACCCTCTCCGACCCGTACAGGTGCGTTCTACTTATCCTCACATTTCTGGCAGGGGTACGCACCATGGGCGGTGCTGGGGTGGGCATGATGGCGTGGGGGAAGGGCGTGAAGGTGTGCTGGTGGGTGTGCTGGTGGGTGTGTTGGTGCTGATGCTGGTGCTGATGCTGATGTTGGTGCTGGTGGAACTCTGTGCGCAGGTAGGGCGGAGGGCCCAGCGAGGCGCCACGGTCGGCGTTCTGGGAGGCCAGGAAACGGGTGTTGAGCTCCTGGCGCAGAAGGTCTTGCTCTGGAGAAGAGCGAGAGGGAAGGGAGGATTAGGATGGAGTTTGTTTATGAGTGGAAGGTCACCGTCTGTCAGGGTTTCTCAAGCTTTTTGACGCGACAGACTCTGAAGGTGCACATTAGCGGCCACTCGCACCTTTATGCGAGGTTTTCTCCCAGGGACGTCCATATGGTAAGAATGTTGTAGTGGTTGATTTATTAAACTTTGTCTAAGACTGTAGTTAAAAAAAAAAATTACACTTGTTATTTTGTGTCTCCGATTAAGATGTTAATTTCATTACAGTGAAACCCCTTCAGAGACACCCTCTGGACGTACGTCATCAAAAAGGAAGCCATGTCAAAGTTAGAAAAAAACCCAAAACAACCAGGAAATGGCTGCAATTATCAGCATGTCATTTTAAATTGAAGCGCGGCTCGAACTTATTCAAACTGTCTGACTGATGGAACTGTCGAATGCTGTGATTTGATATGCTACGGCCCCACTGAGACGACATCTGTTGTTCTAATAACCTCTGCGCAGCCTGTGGAGAAAGAATGGATTTCAAGTAATCGCTGGCTGGCTTTTCTTCTAAATTCAACAAAACGTGCCACGAGAGATTATATCTCCTCCAGAGTAACCTTATCCTTCCTATTCCACAGTGACTCTCTAAAATATTTTCTGCATTTATTTTAAGCTTTATCGGGCTGGGAGTGGGGGTGGAATTTTCTCTTCATAAAAATTTCATTAGTATCTTTAGAAGAAAATCCAGCTCGCTCCGTTCCGTATTGACCAAAATTGATTTCTCGCATGTGAACGCTATTCAAGGTGAAAATGGAAGTTCTGGGAACACTGCTAAATGTGAAGCCCCGCCTTCTCTTCCCACACTGACCCTGACATTTACTGTAGCTCGACGGCACTAGGGGGGAAATGTGCACGGGGTCTGTAATCGCTTTTGCAATGTGGCCCGACTTGCCGGTAGATATTACTGGTGTGTAGAGAGTCCATCAATCACGGCGTGACAGAAAGAGTGTGAACTTGAACTGTCCACACGACTATAAACACACATGACCCCGAGCGTGGAGTACATGTGGATTATCTTGGACTCAGTTACTTGTTGCTTTAAATAATTACAGGGTAACATTCTGTCTGTTTCTGCATCTCAAATGCTTTCCAATCAAACGCTGCTGAAATTATTCCTTGTGTACTTCTCATATGTCTCAACCGGCAGGTAACCTGACGCACGACCTGGCTAAAATAAGAGTCGGCTTTTTTCGTCCGCTGAATGTGCGATCCTCTGTGGATCCGTGTTTGCGAGCAGCTCGTTTACCTGAGTAGGCGCTCCCAGCAGCAGGATGTCCGGGGACTGGCAGGGTGCTAGACGTAAGTGGTGGTGGTGGAGGCAAGGCCGCTGGAGGAGCGAACATATTGGGGTGGTGTGGGTGCGGCGAGGACTGCAAGGCAGGGGGGAAGCTGTGGGGGGTGTTCTGGTTAGCCGCCAAGGGCAGCGGGAAGGTGGAGGCTGCTGCTGCCGCGGCAGCAGGAGGAGGAGGCGGGTGGTGGGGAAGGTGCAAAGAGGGAGCAGGGGGCCCGTGGGGCTTGGTGCCTGGGGTGCTGCTCCTGCTGCTGCTGTAAAGAGAGAGAACAGAAAGAGAAAGATGAAGAAAGGAGCCAGGTTAAGCCAGGCCTGATCAGTCAGAATTAACACTTGTTCCTCCACATCCCCTCGTCTCCATCTGCTCCGACGTTCAATTCCCAGCACAGTGTTTTCACACCTCAACTGTCCTCCATTTACAAACGCCTCCCTGCCTCTCCCTCGTGCTTCACAGAATCCAGGGCAAAGACAATCCGTGAAAACGCCACGTTCACAACACCCTCGGATGCAAATAAACCACCGCTGGCAAGCAGAACCGAACAGTGCGCGTCTGTCTTTCAACAGCTTCTGTTAAAGGCACTTCCTCCAGAGCCAGGTAGTGAACATGTGCATCGGAAATGGGATGAGAGGGAGAGAGGGCGTGTATGCTTGTGTGAGCAAACGGTCTTTTGTAGTGTGTGTGGGTTTTCCTCGGGGGCAGTCGCAGAGCTCGCGTCTCCACAGCTCCGCGCGCTAAGCCTAAAAGCTCATTTGCGGTGCCCGCTCTTCGCCGTGGGCCCCGGCTGTGATTATTCACAGCGGGTGCCAGGCTCTGTTGGCTCCCTGGCAGACTGACAGGGCTGGCGCAGGAAGGGGGAGGCAAAGCCAAGTCCTGAGAGCCTGCGAGGCAGAGCTGTTGTTGGGACTGAGTGGATTCTGAAGGAGCTATCCTGGAGTCTTAAATTAATGGAGAGAGCCTCCTAGGCCTTAGTGCCTCTCAACAGAGATGGGACAGAACAGACTAGCTCATTGTTGTTATTTTTATTAATATATGAAAAATAACTGTGATCATGGTGTATTTGAACAGACAAAGTGGAATTCCGCTGAGGAATTATTTAAAACGGAAGAAGAATTCACAGCCCTCTGAAGTATTTAAGATATTTCTAGGTCCATTTTCCTCCTATTCTCATGCACAAACAACCTCTCATCATTACAATTCATGGTTGTACTAAACTACTGCACACACAGCCAGTATAATTGGTGAGGGCTGGAATCTATACAGAGCGCCTGGTGACATGTGGGTGGCTGATAAATCACAAGCACTCGGGGCACAGTTTAACCCTTTTATTCCGTTGTTAATAATCAGTGCCACTGTTTGGCTCGGAAACATCAAGCTCTCCCTGATAGCAATTTACATACTGATCGGGCATCGTGCGCACTTCCAGCTCAAGAGATATTCTAGTATTTCAAGTGTGTGTGAATACGGAGGTTTCGTCTGTACTGCATCATTATCAGAGCGCGCGAGGACATGTGAGATGTGAATGTTTTTCATAATAAACTGATGTGTCGATTTGCGAGGGCGTCTGCCGTTAGCCTTACCTGTGACCGTTGAGGTGGAGGCCGTTGTAGGCAGAAAGGGGTCGGGGGTGGCAGCGCGACGGGGGCCGGTGGGGCCCGGCCTGACTCGGGTGCTGTTGGTGAGGGTGATGGGTGGGGAGGGCAGGCGACGGCGGGTGTGGGTGAAGGCTGGGCGTCGGCGGAGGCCGGGGGTGGGACAGCAGTTCGGGCTGGTGCTGGTGCTGGGGCCGGGGAGGGGGGGGCGGCAAGGGCTCTTGGCCCTGGGCGAGAGGCAGGGCTGCGGGCGTCTGAGGCCTGGGGAGAGCCTCTGAGCGTGGGGGCAGGTTTGTGGAGGCCGGAGCCTGGGTAGGGCAGTTTGTCTGGGTCCAATGAGGGGACAGGGGCTGGGGGACGGACGGCTGGGGCAGGGGGAGGGCTTTGGGGGGCAGAGGCTGACTGGGGGTGCTGGATGCAGGGGGTTGGGGGTCCCTGCAGGTCTCCTGGCTCCTCTCCTGACTGCGCTCTAGGCCTGACACCTTGAGGAGGCCTGGGCCATGAGGCTCCTGGCTGTCATTGGTGGAGAGCACATGGATGCCAAAATCTGGAACTGTGTAAAACAGAAAGAGAAAAAACAATTTTTAGTTTCCGAGCTGACCATCCATTTGAACAAAAATGTTAAAAACAGTAGAAATGTACATTCACTGACATGACAAGATCATGGCTTTCAGTGTACATACACCAAGCAAAGATGCTCGGCTCTGTGTATACGCCATAATGACCTCCTTTCCTCAGGTAAAAACACTGCAGTTGAACATCTCCAGTCCTCACAAAGATTGTGTGTGTGTGTGTGTGTGTGTGTGTGTGTGTGTGTGTGTGTGTGTGTGTGTGTGAGAGCTACAGGCCTTTTGTAGAGCCTTGTCTATCTAACTGCCACCTCCCCTGCCATGCTTAGTGTGTGCGCTTTGAGCTGGCAAACGGGCAAACACAAAATGACACCATTTTTTCTTACTCTTCCTTCTCATAGTGACACACCCTGCTGGGGGTTTGCAGCTGTGCCAGCACAAGCACCAATTCCCGAGCCCTTTCACGCAGCCTTTAACACTGTCCCTGGGGACAAACTACACAGCTGAAAGGTGTTTTTCTTGTTCAGGCTAAATCAGTTTGTATCGTACACAAAACTACATCACCTTCACTTCAAGCTTGCTGGTTTTTGGTCTTGTTTTTTTTGCCTGGATGACAGAACTACAATTTGCTGGACAAATTGAATGTATTCTAGTCAGATTTGCTAATGAAGCATTTTTGCATGTACCTAACACTGGCTGACGTAACTGAGATCTATTGTGTATAGAAACCAACTGTTGCTGAATTGTGCAAATAGGAAACATGTTTGCATGGACATTTCAATATTCATCTTTACCACATGCAAACAGGCCTGAGGCTGATGACTGCTAGTGCATATAAACGCGGCAGGATTAACAACCCTGCATTCATTAATTCACTTTCACACGGAGCGTGAAGGACGGGTGTGCATTTAGCTTGCTTGGTGAGGATTCATTTGATGGACTTTCAGTAATTGCCAAAAACCAACAATTACTTGCCATTAGAAGCCCTGCTGGGCTCCATTATGTACAAAGTGTGAATTAATCCAGAGAATGAATAATAACCGCCGTACAATGTTGGAGTCGCACAGAACAATAGCTAATAAGCTCCGTCCAGGGTATTCCTCTGCAGGGACCTCCTACAGAACAAAGTGCTCAGACATCAGCAGTCGGCTCGGCTGCTCCAGAGGCAAAGAGGCTCATGGGGGATGACGGTGTATACGTAAACTGTAATTAACTCTCCCCAGGCCTCAGGGGGTTTTTAGGGGCAGGAGTGAGGGCGCCTCCTCCCCCTTAGGGAAGCCAGCTAAATCCTGCCAAAGAGGTGTAGATGGGAGCCAGTTCTCCTGGGCTGAGACAGCAGCAGCCTGTCACAGCAGGCTGCCATCTCCCTGACACACTACTCCCTCCAGACCAAGTCCACTGGGAGCCGGCTCTACGAGAACCTTCACCCATTAGCACTGAAAGGCAAAGTGAGGTATTAGCGACGGCAGGTGCACGTTATGTCGTAGTTAAGGGTCAGAGGAGGTAATTCCTGGTGCAAAATGACAATCGATATACGCAATAATAGCTATTGACTTCTCTGTGTGGGACAGCTTACTGGGACATCTGCCCACCTGTCAGGCACACTTTCAGGTTGAAGTGTTTTGGTAATAGTCTCTGTAAGTCGTCTTTGGGCAAGCACAAATAAGAGACGCCTCTTATAATGCAGAGGCGTCACTTTTCAATGCTAACTAATCCTTACAGAGAAACTGTATCTCTTGAATGGCAGTCTGCACACATCCCTGTTCCACACTCACGTGCATCAATGAACAAGAAAGCCCAGCAGCCCTTAAATCCATCTCCCTCGCCATGTCAATCTTCTCCACTTACAGACGCTATTACTGGTCAAGAGAGACTGCTGCTGGAAAACAACTTCACCGCAGCAGACGGGGAGAGGAGAAATTCCCAATTCTCAGGGCTCCTGCTGCACCTCTCAGTCCCTGAGGTCCACGGCTTGTTTTGAGAATGTGCTAACACGCTAAAAAAAGGAGGGTGTCTATTCTGGTCATAATGAAGACTCCAGGGCCGGGCAGAGCGCGGAAGAAGAGAAGAAGGATATACGCCAGCTTTCCTCCCACGAGGGTTCATTTGTCTTCTTCATCCCTGGAAACAAATAAGCGCAATTCCCGCTTGGGTTCCTCAAAATGTGGAGCCCTTCTGTTTCTCAATGTTTCAGTAGTATTGCGGTTTCTAACTAGTGCACGTTGCTCGGTGAAAAATAAGAGATTAGAGAATGAGGCCTGTGGTTGTGTGGGTTAGTCGGGGAGGCGAAAGCTAGAGGCCAGATTTAAGAGGTGAAGGGGGTACAGGAGGTGTGTGTGTGTGTGTGTGTGTGTGTGTGTGTGTGTGTGTGTGTGTGTGTGTGTGTGTGTGTGTGTGTGTGTGTGTGTGTGTGTGTGTGTGTGTGTGTAAGCCATTCATTAAGGCTGGATGTCAGGGGACCCAGCGAGGGGCTTAGGGGGATAACTCATTATCCCTGCATGAGCCATCTCCAACTGTTCTCACACACACACACACACACACAAAACCACCACTCCTGATTTGTATCTCCCTCCATGGTTAATGTACACTGCAGCATGTAATCATTAGATTGGCTACAACTCGGATCTGGCTGAACTGAATATAATGTGAGAACATGAAATTGTAACATAGTATGACGAATGTGGATGAACAACCTCCTCCATCCCTTGACATAGTGAGCAAAAACTGCCATAAGACGTGAGATAACAAATCATTGGTATGCAGGCCTCTTTCAAGCTCGTTTTTCATCTCACCTTTGTTGTTACTGTCCTGCAGTGGACCGCAGCTCATTAGCACCATGCAGCTGGATTTATTGTTAGCATTTTTTAATGTGCTGCTAATATCACATTGAGCCTGCAGGGATAACAGGCCTGTGTATTAGTTGGTAAATGGACCTTGATCAGCAAGGTATTTGGATTGGTACAGCCATGTGCAAGACAAATGGCTCAGATCTTTGAGTGTACTGTGCTAAGATCTACAGAGGGAGTGACAGGAGGCCTGGCAAAGTGAGACGCAGAACATTAGGAGGTTTATTATGGTGTTAGGTCATTACTGCGGAACATAAGGGGATTTATTTAGCATACTATATTTCAATGTCATCCCTGGATACAGCCTGGCCCCATATAAATGAATAACAAACAAGCGCCAACAACATCATCTTTTTAAAGCTCGACTGGCAGGCCAGCACCTGTCCTATTGAGAAATACATTAGCGCCCAACTCTCGCCAAAATCACTTTGCTAATCTCCCTCTCTCTCTTTCATGTGAGTGGATATGACAGCCTACACCCGGTCCTGGAGACATCCTGACAAATTGATGGCTGTTGAGACCTCTGTGACATCCCGAGCCTCTGCCCCTTGCCATCCTCCTCGAAATAGCACCGTGACGGCATTCTAAACCTTCACACTCATTTATGGGATTTCACCCAGGCAGTGGTCGCATAGCTCCAATTGTGTGTGTGTGTGTGTGTGTGTGTGTGTGTGTGTGTGTGTGTGTGTGTGTGTGTGTGTGTGTGTGTGTGTGTGTGTGTGTGTGTGTGTGTGTGTGTGTACTGAGCAGAGGCAAAATGCACAGAGGGCTGAGCCTGAAGCTGAGACCATGCCACTGTTTGGTCAAACAACCGGAATACAGCAGCAAGCAAATATGCTAAGCCGCAGGATATGGAAAAAGGAAATTTCTTGCAATCAGAATTGTATGTAAGCATGTAAGTATCACATATAAAATATACTTTAAGTATCAAAAGTAAAAGTTTATATTATTGACGCATTCATGTTTAAACAGCATTTTTGCTACAGACAATTTTAATAACTTTCTACACAGGTAGTAAAAGTTAAAAATGTATTCTATGAGGAAATTACAGTTTTTTTGTTGGTTTGCCTTGTGATGATCGCCAATTTCAGGTAAGCGCCTACCAGTCTTTAATGTAGCAACACATCAGTGCCTGTGACCTTAGTGTTATTAAACTGAAGAGAAGACACAACAGCACCAAAGATAGTAGCAGAACAATAGCCAGCTTTGACTGCTGACGTCTAGACGGCCATAAAGAGAAGGCAGGTCAGAGGCTGTGACAGCTGTGCAGCTGCTGACAGCATCTAGGAAACAGGTGCTAATGGGGGGTGCCTGCTCTGCATTATGGCCTCAGGGGCACCAGATGATGCAATGACAGGTAACCTCTGACTGCAGGTCTGTCCTGTACCAGTGCCATGCTGCAACCCTAGCTGTTACTGCTGTCATTATCATGTGCTGGGGACTGGGGTTTGTTCTTGTAACCAGCAACCAGACTAAGAGTCTACAGCTAGTGAGGCTGTACTTATGCACAGTGGTTCTTTGTTCCAAATTCTGATGTCAGCATGCTAACGTGCTGATGTTTATCATCTTATTTAGCATGTTAATATGCTAACATTTATTAATTAGCACTAAACACAAAGTACAGTTGAGACAATATGTCATTATTTTTTGGTCACGCACAAGTAGTGGATTCCTTAAAAACCTGACCTGATGATGGTGTTTGACGAAAAAGATAAGGGATCAACAGAGTTATTAGAGTTCACATTGAGGTTAACATAACATATCATGACAATACATCTAATATTTGTCGAGACATTTCACTCAAAACCACAAATGTCAACTTCATGGTGGCGTTAAAGGAAATGTCAAGGGATGACCTCAGTCGTGAGGATGCATCTTTTAGGAATCATGAATGTCTGTACCAAATTTCATGCCAATCCATCCAGGAGTTTTTGAGATGTTCCAGTCTGGACCAAAGTGCAGCAATGCTGTTATAGCGTAGTTAGAAAACAACAGAGGTGAGGAAAAATAAACACAGGAACATTTTGTATATCATATTAAACGTATGGATTGTGGATTTTATTTTTAATTTGCTATTTTGACTGGCAATCCAAAAGATGTACTTTAGCAGCATTTAGCTTGGTGTGAACGGGGATGGAAAATGTAGCCTGTAGGCACTGGATCTACAGCCTGGAATAAAAAAAAGAAAGAAAAGTATTTCTAAGGAGAAGCGCTGACAACTCCAAAACCCAGAGCTGTCTGTCACAGCTGACAGAGACTTTCGAAGTTGCACTCACTCACTTTCACCCCTGCAACTCTTTTTCTCTATCTGCGTCTACTATTCTCCATTCTGTTCCCTGTTGTGCGGCAGTAAGCAGAATCATGCCCAAACCTCTCACAGATCACATCGCTCTTCCAGAGGCAACAATTTTACCACAGTCTAGCCGACACAGTGCATTTGTAGAAAACTGCACCACGATGCCGGTGAATCGTAACAAACTATTTAATTCGGTCCAGAGAAATTCTTCTAAAAACTGTGTGGGCCGGTGAGGCTGGACTTGGAGCAGCAGGTAAACAATGGCGGGGTTGTTGGCAGGAGGCTACAATTTCCTGTCCTTCATTTTGTCCTCTTCCCTCTGCACACATCATCATCATCACACTGCTTCTCCTCAGAAAACAGACAGTTAAACAGAGGGAGACAGACTGTTTGCTCAAGTTGAATCAATTAAAGTGCACACTGTGCTGAATAAGGATTTGTGGCCCTCATTAAAAATTCCATCTTGCGTTGTCTCAGTAAACATTAATTACAATCAGGATCTCTGTGCTGAGCTGGGCTTTCGGAAGCTGGCGGAATAAAATCCGCCTTAAAAATATTCACAGTCCCCAGTTATGCACAATGTTTAAAAAGACAGTTTCCCTCAGGCCTTAGTCTGGAAACCATTTAGTCCCTGAAAAAAAAGAAAGGAAAACACCGCAAACTCGTTCCTCTTCTATCTCCATATTTAGTTTGACAACAGAATTAGAGTTGTAATTGAGCAGCAAGTGTTGACAGCGGTCTGACCTCAGGAGTGGTTTAGACAGCATATGTCTAAACCACTCCAGAGGGACCAGGCTGTTTATTTGTTCTTAATGAAGCCTGCAGTCACATTAATGGCAGACAACTTTAACAGATCTCCCTCCCACACAGAAGAGAACAACAAACAGCAGGCCGCTCCTTTCTGTCAGAGCTCGCTCTCACTCCATCGTGTCCTCGCTACATAACACACTGCCCTTCCTTTTTGTGTTTGTCTTTGAAACAACTTGCCAGTTCATTAAGTACCACTACACATTGTAATGTAGTGCAACACAATTGCCCTTTAATGAGTACTACCTGTGTGAAACTTGCAATGATCACACACTCAGGGCAGGCTGTCTTTCTCCAGTTTGTCTCTTTCTTCTCAGGAAGCTCAGTGGATAATACCCTGGAGTTCACATTAGTGGACGACATCTGAGCTCAACTTTCACGTCTGTGGGACTGGAAGACGTTCTAACACTCCTCTCTGGTACCCGAAGTGGAGACAATCCATGTCGCCCGAGTCTGCACATTAACCAAGGGATTCATTTCCTTGACTGCAGAGACACCGCCCCACAATGCACCTCTGCAGAGGTATTACATGACTGTCAGTTTGGAGTCTTGCTTAGAAGGTGGTTAATTGGTTAAAAGCTATAGGCAAATGTTTACAAATGTAATGTTGAGTAGAAGAGCTAAGACTTGCACTTTGGTCTGGTATCAGTTCACAGAGAAGATGTGTCGGTAACCTTAGCTGGGGAGGCTTTCTCCCTGATCTCATAGTCAAAGCCTCCAGAGGATCTCCAGTCTATTAGCTCCTTATCCCTCCCTTCTCCAGCTCGGAAGACTCTAACAGCATTAACTGCTCTGAGAGCAGTAACACCACACTGTGTGATACCCTCTTGTGTCTCCAGAGTGTTGGAGCACCTCGCAGCAATGAGTTCACAGCTCGCAGGCATGCATGTTGGACATGCCCCAGATAGGAGCTCAGGGCACTGGGGCCTGACAATGATGGACGCTCCCCTGCTGGCCCTCCCAGACTCTCTCTGTCATGTCAGCAGCTCTCTAAAGCTAGAGCCCAGAGAGAGGTGTTGGGTTACACTGCCTGGGCTTCCCGCCGTGTGGAGGGTCTTGGACTGGAGCTGTTTTATTAGTGCTAGACTCCCAGGGGTGGCTGGGGAAGGGGAGTGGGAAGCTAAACAGAAATAAAGGTGGGGTTAGGTGAACGGGCCAATTATTCTGGCTGCGAGAGCATGATCTGTGAGATTCAGTGATAACACCACAGCGTGCTGATATCCTATCGCAGTAACTCAAACCGCCGCTTTAACAAGCGGTGATTGAGCAAAAGGCCATAAGGAGGCGGGAGGCGGGGGAGAGTCGTTAAATCGCCCCTTTTAACATCTATATTTGATGCCTGTCTCGTTTGGTTGATGAATTTTGTATTACAAGTTGTGAAGTCAAAGCAAGAGCGAACCTAAATATAAATAGTGTGTGTATATGCAGTGATGTCAGAAGTGTGGTGTGTGCACTTAACCCAGACATAAACCCCTGACTCCTCTTCGAAGATAGACTGTATGCGACTGTGATCCTCTGTGAAATTGTAGCAATCTGGGGGTAATTGGGCTTAGTAAGCCACTGAATGTTCTGACAGATGCAAGGCCATAGAAGAGCGGCTGCCAGACCACCGAGGACACACACACACACACACACACACACACACACACACACACACACACACATTTACAGTACAACCGAGTGCAAGAGAGAAAGGGAGGAGGAGGGTAACACAAGTGACGGAAAAGACTAGAAAGGGAAAGAAATTTGCTCTGTCCTGTCTCCTACCTTCGCTAGTATCCATCCGTACTCCATTCATACTCTGTCCGGTAGAGCCAACGTGCTCTGTCTCGTCTCTCTCGTCATAATGAAGCCATTTACTAACAGAGAGCTGCAGCGACGGCACTCTTCCACCCACAGTAGCTCTGATTACAGCTGCTCCTGTAATGGCTCCTAACTGGTTTCGCTCTCACCCTACGAGCATGTGGAGAATCTGCTGTCTTAGACAGCTCCCGAGGCCTCAATGTTTGGACACCTTGCCTCCCCCCCCCAAAAAAAAACACCATCACCATCTTTTACGTGCACATGAGGATGTGCCGGTGGGATCAGTGGCAGCAGGGTGTCCCATTTCCAGCTCGCCTTTAGAGAACAAATCTTTATATATCCCTGAGGGTGTGAGGTCAGTGTGGAGGGAACGTAATGGGAGAAGTGCTGGGTCAGGGACTCGACGACGGCATGCTGGCACAGGTGACCACCAGAATGGGTTGGGTGCAAAGCCGGTCAAGGGGCCAGACTCCTCCTGCCTTGGACCTGTGCAGAGCATCCCTCATGGGGGCACTGGTTGCCCGCGGCTGACAGATCCTCTGCGGGTTCGGCTGTCGTGCCCAGGCTCACTGAGGCTTTGAAATAACAGCAGCGGGTCATGAGGATCCATCCAGTCCACAGCAATTGGTCGGTGCACACTGTCACAGTGGTGTAAAACTACACCGAGAGACAAGGCAGCTGTGGAGCGAGCCACAACCATTTGACCTCAAACATGTCACATGTACGTAGACCGGCTGATGGGACCTCTCACAAGGCCTGATAGCTCTACTAGTGAGGAGTGAGAAATGGTAGGTGTTCATTCTTTGTGTGTGCGTCGTTCCCTGGAGAGAGGCACAGAAGTCTCTGGTTGAGGATATGAGAAGCTTGCTGACATGTACTGTGGGCCTCTCAGCAGCCCCTACACTCGGTCACCCCTGCCAGTTCAACATCATAGCAGTGTGCACGTTTGACCAATAACAAAGTACCACTGTGGATTCAGCCAGTGTGCTAAAGTGCTCACCAGGTTTTAGAGTGTGCGCATCTTCAGTGATTGTTCTCCCTTTCTTCTAAATCATTTAATAACAGGTCAGACTAAAACACATTGTATGTATCCTTGAGTTCTAAAAAACATGCCGACTGTACTGTATTCCCCTCCTCATGAAAGAATTGCAAAATCACATTTTTTTAAATGGATTTCAAATCAATCATTGTTTACATCCCTTTTTGCTACAGTAGCTTGCAGTTTTCATCTTTACTGCCCTCATGGGCCAATATATGTCGATCAGCAGAATGCCATGAACCCGGCAGCAACCGAGGCCTCATAAAAACATTGCTCCATAGCCCTAGCAGTGATCAAAAACTCAGTCGCACAGGGTACCTTTAAGAGGTAGTGTTTGCTACCTGAAGTAAAGAGTGTAGAGTGCCCACATCCTAAAAAAACTTCTACAATACAGGTGTTGGGTGAAAAAATAAAAATAAACTGAAATCATTAGTACAATGATTTAGTTGTTTGGCAAATGGATGTACCGTGCACCCTGTAACCCTGTGTGTGAGGTGGTGAGTGGGAATAGGGTATTAACCTTGTTAAAAATCAATAAAACATATTTACAAAAACAAAAAAAACATACTGAAGGCACAATTTTCAGATCTTCGCTGTGAAATGACAAAGTTCTGTTAGATCAAAACATTGCTTTGTTAAATGTATATGCTCGGAGGTACAGTATCAGTACAATGTGCAGATCCTGCGAAGTGCAGACAACTGTTCTACAACTTGTTTATAATTTGAAATCCCTCGTCCTCGCATCATTCTATGTGCAGACATTTACAGCTGAAAGCCATTGCAGACCACAACTTGAGGCATAAACCGTCATTGACTCCCACTCGAAAATAAAAGCGCTTAGTATGCTCCCTGCCATTGCGCAGCCCAGCTGCTTTGATATGCATTTCTGCTCCAGGCTGGACAATAGAACTGTGTCTGTCTCTTTCTTATTTTTGTGTTGAATTTCACCAAGGTGACTAGCCAATCTCGGCCTATCCTTCAATAAGACAGGGTGCTTTTGAAATTCAAGCAGAATTAGGCGACGGGCAAAATGCTTTGACTAGAGGTTGGTATGTGATGGGAATTCTAAGATAATGCTGTTATGATCCGCCATTGACTTGCGCTCCTGGCCTAAACACACCTCATATCCTGCAGTATCACCCAACGGGTGCAATGCACAGGCACCTTTTCAGCACAGTGTCGGAACAATGTTAATTAAACTATCGTGTCAAATCACTAACCCAGAGCAAAAAAGAAATGAGTCAGAAAACAACCACCAGAATATCAGAATACTGAAAGTTCAGCACAACTTAAGCATGTCACAACAGACTGGCTGGCACTGCAACATGTGTTTCTTGTCAGTCACTGTGGCAGCTCAGAGGAACAATAGACAATAGCCTGTTGAGCCAACAAACTTCAAACACAGACATGCTTAAATCTCAATTACAGTCACATGCTCATAAAAACCCACACCCACTCATAAACACCTTCTCTCACTCTTTTTCTCTCACTCACTCACTCACTCACTCTCTCTCTCTCTCTCACACACACACACACACACACACACACATACACACACTCTACCAGTCAACAGGTCCAACGTGACTCTGGTTGAGGCTCATTGTACTGCAGCTCTACTGTATGTCCGCTGCCTGGATGTTTTCTAGTGTTGTCCTGTCCTCCATGAAGCCCTGTCAGCCTGTCAGCTAAGCCCAACGGACTGTACCAAACCAGCCCACGGGGATGGGGGGTGTTTGGTTAATTGTACAGCTGGCTCCTCTGAGGTGATAGACAGCCTTGGCTCTATCCTTCTTTCTTTTGAGACTCTCCAATTGCATCAATGGGTGTTGATGCTCTGCTCACCCATTATAGTGTAGAAAAAGCCCTCTTTCTTTCTCGCTCCTGCTCCCCCCCCTCTCTCTCTCTCTTCAGCCAGGAGGCAGAGTATGAGAGTAACTGGCTTGCAGCAATAAGGAGAGTGACAGCTCAAGCTGACACGCTGACACCACCATGATTTCACCGGGGAGAGAGGCATGGAGGGCTGGAAAGAGAAATCTGTCCCCAGAGAGTCATCAGTCTTGGCCTCTTTCACTCTCTTTCAAATGGGGCCAACTGGTTTTACACACATACACGGCTGCTTGCAAGGATCAAATTCAATACAGCCTACCCCGAGTGTTCAAGCGGTAAAAGAAAAACTCATTCCAGAGGGGAAAGAATGCATGGATCAAATGTCTGAAAATCTGGTGAAGTATCAATTTGCATGTAGCCTTTTCTCTTTTTAAATCTTCTCCGGCGTTACAGGAGCGGCCGACGCGTCTACGTGCATGTGAGTGCGAGCGTGTCAAGTGCCGTCTCATTACCCCCTTGCTCAGGTTTCATTGCAGTCGGATTAGCGGGACACCCGGGGCAGAAACGAAGCTGTTAATGGCCGTCTCTCCTCTCCTATCCACTTGTACTCCCCCTCCCTTCCCTCTAGCCTGGAAATGCTGTGTGGTCTGTTGATGTGGTGGTAAACCTAGCCATCGCTCACAAAAGTGGAAGCGGGTAGATGCAACCAGGGCTAAATTCTCACCCTCTTATCTTTGCTCACACCCCTCTTTTTCAGGAAACCTCAGTGCAGCCACATCAACATGCTTTTCAAAATAACACCACATATTAACTGAGAGCTGTTGGCAAGCTTCAGGGTGATGAGCTATGGCTGTGGGGCTGCAATACTTGGCGGGTTAGTCTAGGGGAGGCTGGTTGGGATTTGAGCTGTTTATTTGAACTGCACCGTCGTCCAAACAGTCAGCTGCCTCTCTGCTCCCTCGTCAAGCCTCGGAGCTTAAGCTGGGATTGTGTTGTTGGTGGGGAGAGAACAACTTGATATCCCCCTTTGGGCATCGGGCCGCCCTGAGCTTGGGTTACTTTAAGGGAACAATGCGGCCTCTGTCCGCGGCCTCCTACTCGGCGAAGACGGGGGCTCAGACAGGCTCGCTAGTGTCAGGCATGGCCAGGGGGTTCATACATCACATCACCACACTGAACACTAACTGAGCGTAGGGTTTAGGGAAAAAGCTTCCAAACACGGCTTCCCAGCTTTGAGCCTCTAAATGGCTCAGCAGAGCCCCCGTCTCAGCAAGCTAAGAGCTAAACCAGACGTTTGCTCTTGGCTTGAAAGGCCTGAAAAGCAATCCATTCTGAGATTTTGGTTTTTGTACAACAGTGTTTACAGTAAAACCTAACACGTGGAATAAAGACGGGATGCTGGAACCCCGAAATCAAACAGCCCCCTCCAGGAGCAGCTTAATCTGTAACAGATGGTGACAGTCCGATGGACGTTGATGGGTTTGGGCAGCCTTCTAAGAATGGTGGCCAAAAGCCAGAGATGATGCACCAAAGAATAGAGATAAAATGGAACATTATGTTACACTTTTTTTATATCAAATGCACATGTTTTCAAATGTCTTTATCCTTTATCTTGTCCTTTATCTTTACACACGGGTGCACATCACCCACCACAAATTAACCATGTCCTCTCCACCTGCTCTACTCAAAAGTCTCAACCTAGCTTGAGATCACACCTAACACCAGGGGGCGATGTTACACTAAAGGTCGGCCCCATCACATCTTCCCAGCACTCCTAGTTGTAGTCAGTAGCCTGTGGAAATGGGCTGAGACAAACGAAAGCCAGGCAATGTGTGTGCAGAGCAAGAACACATGCAAGGGATCTGAAAACGTCTGCTAACAAACCAGGATCCTGCTCTATAGTCCTCTCTAATCTGCCCTGCGGCTCATCAGGGCTTTTTTTCTGCCCTGCATATTTATGAGGCTCAGAAAGGGTGAGAGGGGAAAAAAAGATAACCTCTTTTCTTGTGGGAGCAATTAAAGCCTTGCTATCATTAATCCTGCTCAGAGTCCTCATGCTCTGTCTCGGCTTTTTGTGTTTACACTTTCATTTCCACAGTACTGACCCTCGTATGGCACTGCAGGAGTGGAGACACAGACTCCTTTTCCCAACCTTTTCCCTTTTAAAAAACAAACAAAAAACAAACACCGCAGGTTTAAGACGGCAGACACAAAGTCAATCCTTATACAGGATTCCTACACTAACAGTTGAGGATTACACAGATTACAGCATTGGTCATTTATTTGTAAAATTATAAACATAAACCTTAAACATGATGGCAACGCCTTGCAGTGTCTGTAGAGTCCAAAAACTATTTAATGCTTAACATTTAAACATCGGTGGCCTTCTGGCATTGGTGGCCTTCTGGCATTGGTTTATCCGATAAACTCTCCATGGCCATATAATCCAAAATGGGTGGCGCTATAAACTTTGCTTATCAGGGGTATTTATTATTATTTTTCAAAGACAGACCAAATCCTACTTCATGCTGCTCAAAGCAACACCAACACCTCTAGGGTGAATCGTTTCCCAGTGAACAGTTACGTCTTATCTGCTGTGTTAATCCCATCTCTTTTTAGTGCATGTGTCTGCAAAGCTGCTATGCTGCATTTCTGGGACACATGCCCTAAAGTTATTCACCAGGAACAAAATTTGTTTGCTACAATGAGGCAGCAACAGTTACTTTAAAACACTGAGATTTGGAGAGGTGGTGAGGTGGAAATGACTGGAGGAGTGGACCTTGAGAAGGAGAAAGGCAGAGATAGAAGAGTAGATGGTTCCAGACCAGCACTCCTGCTGTTATGCATGCACACGTGTGCTCACACTCTAATGTTCACATACACCTCTAAGCCACCATGAGGCCTCATACAGCAGTCTGCTCACTCTCCCTCTTTGGCAATGTCACCTCTACCACAGGGACCAAAGACTGACACAGGCATAATTGGCCTGAACACACCAACAGTGCACTGGGAATGGCTGGGTCTTGATAAGTGGTGTGTGTGTGTGTGTGTTCGGCTGGTGTTTTGACCCTGTTAATGCTGCGAAGTTGGCAGGAGAGTGGCTGTTGTCACTTTGGATCAGTGGATGCTGGTGAAGGACCTCTCCTGGGAAGAGACTGGTGCTTTCAACACCTCCATCCACTTCCACTGGTCCATCGTCAACATATGTCAAGGACATGGTGACAGTAAAACACCTAAAAAAATGCATCATGCTTGCTTTCAAAAATACTTGTGTATTTATCTGTTTGCTTACAGGACCAGCAGCTTTGTCACAACCATACATTTTAAAATAAAACTGCATGTAGTAGAAGCCAAAACATCTAACAACATTTTAATCAGCAAAGACAAAGAAATATTGTGTCTTTATCATTATAATCCTCAATATTGTCTTGGTAGCCAAGCCAGATTTCTGAATAAACTGAGCATGCTTACATAAATCCTTCTACTTTACCTAGAACAACAAAAAAATATGCCACAGAGCGTTCCATAGAGACCTGAGAGAAAGAGACATGTACAGTATACAGTTGCTCGCCATTCAACCCTGACTGGCTGCTAAACCGCCAAATATCTCAGTGTGGCAGACACAAGGGGGCCAGCAGGAAAACTAAGACCTTTCACTTTGATCTCTGGAGTGCAGCCCATTTAAATGTTTGTGTTTGAGATGTAGACCTTTAATTTTGGCCTGATGGGTTCCAGGCTCTTTGGGTTTAGCGTGGCATGTCGGATATCGGAGTGTTTACACAGTCTCCCTCCAGCTCTCCTGGTGCTGAAATAAGTGCATTAAGATGGATGGATTTACTTAGTCTCTAACCTCGCGACTCGGGGAACAAACTCTGAATGACCTCTTTGTGTTGCTGGAGTGGAGGGCAGGAGACTGGCCCACACTGCTGTATGTGTGTGCACCAACAGACCCATTCACAACATCTCCTTAAAAGTGATCCTCAATCAACAAGCTTCTGCCAAGTGGGCACCAACTAGACCCGTGGTCTCACATTCAGCATTTACGTGACTGAGGTATCTGCCAGATATTCCAGAATAGGACCTGATTGCATATGCTATGACTGTAACAGGTGACGGAGGAGAAAAAGACAACACCAATTGTGGTTAAAAAAAATATTAATCAGGATATACGGTGGTCTGATTGTGCTCTTTCTTGGCTACAAACCTGACTGACAGAATCACTTAGTATAGTCTATTTGTTAGGCTAAAACTAAACAAAGAAGTCTGGAAGACCAACCCTTTGTAGCTTAGACCAAGAGTAATGGGATCAATACGTTGAAATGTGATGATTTTGAAATATGTACAGTTGGAAATGTTGCCATATTTCTCTGCCTGCGGGCAGACGGTAAATGTGAGCTGTAGACATGGGGGCTGGGCCGTTGTTTGCCACAGCGAGGCAGTAAATCAGCCAGGGCTATCCTTGATTTGTTAACCTTTGTTTGGCTGTGTCAGCAGATGAGGCATGGCTTGAGCGGCCCCTTTCATGCTCATGAAATACAGCCTTTCTCTCTGTGGTTACAGCCATGGAGAGGAAGAGCGCGGGGGGAGGGGGGGGAGGCCTTCCCTCTATGCAGCACAGGATATTGAGCTTCCTTTACCCCTTAGAGAAACATTAGATGCTCCTAGCAGGGGATGAGTAACCAACAGAAGCAAAGACCACTGGGGGAACGCCTGGAGTCTGCTTCAGTGATGCATCATTCAGACTCAAATCCTTCAGATCCATGTCTTATTTCTAAAAACATGCAGGGTTATTAAATATCAAAAGAGCATTTTGATTTGAATTAAAGCTTGTGTTTGAGCCAAAACAACACCGCTTTATTCCAGCAGTTGTGTCTGGAGGGTGGAGGCAGCGACCTCTCTGTGGCCTCCCGGCTCCTGGCGGGAAAAAAAAAAAAAGAGACCGTCCTTGACTGCACCGGTTCATCAGGCCAATGGTAGTCAGGTCATCTTTCCACTGTGCATAAGGTCAAGTTCCACAGGCCGCCCTGATTCCCTGACACACAAACCCACACGACGACCGAGGTCAGCACAGGGGCAGCGCAGGGAGCTTGGGGCAGAAACCAACACTGGTGCTGTGAAAGGCCAACCTTCTCTTTCCAGTCCGCTGAATGAGTTAGGGAGCTGCCTGGGTGATTTGTGCCGTGATTGTTGCTCTCTATATCACTTGAGATTACAGCAGGTGGCGGTCCACAGCCTGGAAGTACACACAGCTCCATCACCAGTCCACCTCTCAGGAAACATAGAGAGAATGAGGCGGAGAGAAAAACAAGCTCTCAGCTCCCTCCCACACAGCAGTAATACACTCACAGGCAATTTCGCTGCCAGCGGAGCTCTCTATGACAATCCGGGGAGCTCTTCAGCTCTGATATCTGCCACAAAAGTTCACCTCCGCTTTTCTCTTTACACTATTTTTTTTAACAATGCCATCAGCACTGCCAATTACACCTTCCGCATCGCACATTATTCTCTCCCCTGGTGACAGACGCACTCAAGCCCAACACACTTCACAGGCGGCGCTCTTCACGCTGGCGGCAGCCCCGGGTCTCACTGTAGCACCGCTTCATTTCCACATTAACTCCAGTAAAGCATGGTGAAATCAGTGTTGTGCAAGAGGGGAGGGGGGAGGGGGAGGGGGGGGGGGGTTGAGAATCACTACACTGTGCACCTCAATTCACCCCCGCACTGAACATCGTAGACACAGCTGCATGAGGGACTAGCTTCTTCAATTTATCTACCAAATGAAAATCTACAGTGCTCATTCGCTACACGCTTAAAGATGCTTAATGCTTAAAGATTGTAGCATTACTTATTCCATTGTCTAGTTTTTGCAGTTTTAGTCCAAAACATCTTTTCTATTCTAAATAGATTCCACACACCAGACTCCACAGTTCACCGATTAGAACATTTTCAAGCCTACTCTTGATAAATGCCACTGTGGAGCTTTTTAAATGTCATCCAGCATTATCCTAATCTTCGCTCAACAAACAATGCGCAGTGAGCTTAGTCTCTGCTCACCAATGACTGCGCCGAGTCCCTGGGACAGCTTGTGGATTGACAATATCATAAAGGATGGGAATGTACCCGGGTGACAAGACATTACCGCCCTGGGACACAGCTTTAATCATTTGATAGATCTGTCTGCGGGCCTTTGTGGTGACACGGTTTGTCATCCTCAGTATCAGCGCAGCCCAGCACTACAATCCACTCCCTGGACAGCAGTCAAAGCCTTAATAAGGCTTGGTTACCGATTTCTACCTGCGGCGCCTTGGAAACAACTAAGACTTTATTTCACTGGTGGCAAATAGACTACACCACGTCTTTTTTTGACTGGTGCTTACTCTCCTGCAGAGCAAATGAATCAGGTTAGCTGGCTGACACCTGCAGGCACATTGACAAGCGCGGTAATTAGAGCTAACATTTAATGACTCTTAGTTAATGGAATCCATTCCTGGCTAAACTGAACCCAGAGTGAGCAGGAAGGAGGCAGAAAAACAGCAGTGAGTGATGCTGACTTCAAGCTCCACATTAGACAACTATGCAGAGTTGACACCGACGGCCCCGAGGTGAAGCCGACACAAGAGGGGAAGAAAACAAATCAACGTCTGATAACACAAAAGCCACATTCTCATCAGATGGATTTTCTTTTTAAAATGCAGTGTAGGCCTCGGGCGGAAAGGGGGAAAAAAAACATCATGGCTCTTGAGCATGAAAAAAATACACTAGTAATTACTGAGTAGGTGAGAAGGCTGTGAGATTAAAAGATGAGGGACCAGCACTAAGTCTTCAAAGAGACCTGAGGTTGCCCTGGGCTCGTTTCTAGTCTTGCTGCAGAGAATAAAAGCCAACAGTCAGTCATTACCAAAGCTACACATCAGCAGCTGAATTACAATGGCCTTCTCATACCTTGGCTTAAGGTATATTCATGTGTCTAACTTTTGTCCCAATCAGCCACATTGTTATTAATAATAATAATACAGTCTGAATTAGGTTTTTGGCTCATCTACCAAGAATAATATACTTTCTGTCATAGAAATATCAAGCTGTTTGGTATATTCTTATGCAAACAATAAAGCCTGATTTATTCTTCAAAAACCTGTCTTTTCCCAGCATTTGATATTTGGCATGTTTACGACATTTTTCTGAATTGTGAGTAAAGCTGTATTCTTACGCCACTGTCTTTAGATTTCAACACCTGCAAACTATCGATTAACACGTGCAAGTTGCTCTTCCGCGTCAAGGTTATAATTTCACTGATGTGGACAGCAGCCATTGCTACATAAACTAGCTGTTGCTTTGTTTGGGAGCTGTTTTTGCTATCATGGCCTGCCGAGGCTTTACTCAGCCTCAGGCTGAACCCTACAGCCCAAAGAGCACTTTATGTGTATCAACAAGAAAGCGCACGAACAGTCAAACAAACTGAGTCTTTTTGCATATGCCTTTTGGCAAATATTGACACTCCTCGTCCCATAAACGAGCCTCTCTCCGCTTATCTGTTGGCGCTGTTGCTTATACTGGGGTTTGGTTGCATTGGAGTAATGGTAAACCCCTCCAACAAAAACCCACCCGACTCTTTGAATCTCAACACCACTCTCCATTAAAATACCAGTGGTCCCGGTTCCCCCTGCACCTGGATTCTTTTACTGGCCTTTAGCAATAGCGGCAAGCATTAGCATATGGCAGGAGAGGAGGAGGGGACAGAGATGGTAAAAGGAAAGAAAAGAGGGGCTATTTAAATGGGAATAGGGGCCAATAGAGTGGACTATCATGCAGCAGAGAGAAAGCGTATTTTGTGTACTGTTTCCCCAGTCAGGTCCTTTCATAGAGGGCGAGAGAGGGGGGGCCCTCTGTTGATTTAGGCTGAACAAAGGGGGCCTTAATCCTTTCAAGGGAACCAAATCAGTCCACAGAGAAGCACGTTCAAAAGGAAACCTCCCTGTCAAGCATGGCCATTGAGCCCTCCCAATGGACGCCACAAATCAAGCCCTGGAGGGAATCAAAGGCCAGAATGTGGGAAATGTGTTTGGAGGTCTGTGTGGCGGAGAGTGCAGGGCTACGAGGAAGAGAGAGAGAGCGAGACAGAGAGAGGGGTGGGGGGGACCTCTCATCAGCAATAGTCCCTGTTCCTGCCTCAGCCCTGAAGGGATCATAACCCTCGTCTGCGAGCCTCCGTCCTGCCCTGCATGGTAACTCACCCCCATTACAGAGGAATGTCCATTCACGCGGGGCACCTCCATTATCCCCGAGCCAGAGAAAATGGGGCTGCTTTTAACAGCAAATTAGTGACTTGATAATGAGGTCACATGTGGTGTTGGCACACTGAGGCCATAAACAGATGCCTCTCCTGCACTTACTTCAGTCCCTGCAGCATTAGTACATCCTCCTCCTCCTCCTCCTCTGGCTGCAGCACAAGCCCTGGTGCATCTCAGCACATTTGCAACAAAGTGTCACCAAAACATCTTACATATATGTAACGACAACAACCTAAATGACCTTTTGAGTTTGCACACTTTAATGATTCCATCTCATGAAACACTGGCAGAGAGATTTTCATGTCTGCTTGTCGAGAAATATATATATATATATATATATATATATATATATATATATATATATATATATATATATATATATATATATATATATATATATACTGTGCACCTTGGGTAAATTGAATCAGCTTTGTGGGTGTGATGTGTTATTGCTGTTGCATTATCTTAAACCACCGTACATAAACATGACAATCGCCACACTGGGACAATGCATACCAGTTTGAACATGGTATTGACATTTCAGCACGGTAAAATGAAAAAATGTCTGTACCTTTAACTGCAGCTGTGCTGAAAAATTTCTCTGAGCTGGCATCGGAGACCTGGAAAAGAGGAGATTGGAATTAAAAATATAACACAGTACTATATCATTTTCCACCAGTATGTCCAAACCCGCTGCTAGATAGCACGTCTGGGGACAGTGCAGAGCAAAGACTGCTGACTGAGAGGATAGTATTAGATTATGGTAAATAATTATTACACTTACATCACCACACTTTCCTTTTAAGGGGTAAACCTTAATGCTGAATTCACCTCGATGTGGTTTAAATATAGGCTATATCTAATGATTTGTACTTGATCTGTGCTCCCAATTTTTAACAATCTTCAAGATCAAAATGTAATTCATTTTAAGCCAAGACACATATCCAGTGTCAGTATCCTGTCATGGCCAAAATGATCTCTATCATTTTTTGGGTAACCTAAAGCCCCCCCCAAAAAAAAACCCCCCTCTTTTTTTTTTCTTTTCCCCCTTTTTTCTGCCCCACCCCCCCCCTCCTCTCTGCACAGCACCAACTGCATCGCTCATAGGTGCCGTGATGATGGGATTTAAACATGAATAACAAAAGTCTTTTATAGGTGAAAATACTGAGTCGCAGATTAAATATATTTCACGACATTTAGGTGAAAGATTAATGTATTTCAAAGTGACGAAAGAAACAGGACAATACCCGCTGAGCTGCACATGACACAGGTTTCTCTGAATACATTTTTTTATTTTTTTATGCTAAATTCGGAACAACAAAAAAATGTGGTTAATGGGTAGCAGGGTTCCATTTCCTTGTGATATAATAACCTTATAGGCGTCCGGTGACAGCTTAAGTATGCGGCTCATGGCTGTTATCCCGACGTCTGTCTGTTATTAAGGCTGCAGAAGACGCGAAGTATTGTAATAACAAAAATACAACTTAAAAAAAGAAGTGCTAATGAACATTTAAATGCATGTTGTTTTATTGTTAGATAAGCCACCTTGTCATGAAGCAGGGATTCACTCACTAATGCAACACTGACAGCATGTAAACAATGAAACTGCAGAATAAATGACAGCATAAGAGAGGTGGCACGGAAATGGTTATCATTCTGAAAATTCCACTCAGAGCATTCTGCTCACGATCACACACAAATATGAATATTATAAGCGCCTCAGAGCCGGCGCGCATACCTTAGATGTGGCAAGGTTAGCAAGAAGGCAAATAAGTCGGGATATTACTTTCTCAGTCTGGTAAATATGGCCGCGACTCACATTCTGCTTTTCAAACAATATAATCCACACAAGAGGCGGCGAAGTCTACTCCGTTCAAATTGAGGACAGCCATGCGGAGAGAGAAGAAACCTTTCCAAGAAAAAGACAAAAAATCCAAAGCCGACCACTAAGCTACTGCGCCTTTTGGACAAAGGGAACCATGTGTCTCGCCACGGAGAGCTTCTGCAACAGCACTGAGGCGGCGAGAGAGAGAGAAAAAAAAATCCCCTGATCCACCTTTCTTTCCTTCCTCGGGACACAATGTGATTTTGTGCACAAATATTCTCCTGTCGGAAATATCCGTCAGAGGTAACCAACAGGATCCGGGAGGTTTTGTGTGTCGGTGCGTAGGGAGAGAGAGGGGCTGCGTCCGACGGAGCGAACCAATCCAACAAAGCGCACGGCCAGTTCCCTCTGTAGAGACAGAGACGGAGCCAAATCACACAGGCAGTGAGCAAAACTTCACAAGGTATAAGCCCGCTGTCGATGTGTGTTCAGCTGCAGAGCCTGTCTTCCCTGCTCTCTGAAGGATCCCGGGTCGTGGGCACACAAAAGCCTCTCCCCATCCGCTACCAAGCACCAGACAAACTCCCATTCATCCAGCTGGCTGCCTGAGTGCTGCTGCTGCTGCTGCTGCTGCTGGCTTCACGGTCGGGTCCTCCCACTTCCTGATTTCCAGGCGAACTTGGATATAACCTCAGTCGAGCTCCTTCAGAAGACAAACACACGCATGTCTTTTGGGGTTCTGGACAGCTTGGAGCTCGGTTGCAGAGGCGCACATCTGCGCTTTTACCTTTTGCGTAAATGGCGCGCAAAAGGAGAGACAGTAGCGCACCAGAGCCAGATAAGGGAGAGGAAGGAAGAGAGAGAGAGAGAGAGAGAGAGAGAGAGAGAGAGAGAGAGAGAAGAAGAGAAATGAGGAAGGGAGGGAGGGAGGGAGGGAGGGAGGGGAGAGCGGAGGCAGAAAGATATTCTGTCTTCCACTGTACTGAGTGAGATGATGTCAGCCCCTAATGAATTCCCCAGTAGGGTGCTGCTTCTATGAGGGGAGGAAAAACAAAACGCTCCTCTATGAGCAGCATGCACCCCCTTGCAGCCCACAGGCTGGTCTTCCTGTTGGATCAACTCCCACTGCACTGGCCTGAAGGGAGGTCAGCTGGTAATATAAAAAGCACTTTGGGTCATTCAGCCTTCAATTTGAGCTTTGAGCTCTCTGTGGCCCACCCTGACAGACCTTACAAGCCACTTCCACTGACCACTGCAGACATAAATCATGACTACCACGTTTATAATTTTGTGATCACTTCACCAAAAAACTTTTTTCTTAGTTTGCCCACCCAGGGTCACAAAAAAACAGCTGTGCAGGAGCTGGCAGGGCTCAGCATCTTGCTCTAAGGGTCCTACTGGTTGTTTCCCAGTATTAATGCCATAGAGTGTGTATTTAAAAAGGGATCACACAGATTTAAGGTGGAACACTATCCTGTTAAGATTCACACTGCAAGCCTGAAAGTAACATTAACCCGAGAAGCAACAGCGCTCATCGTTCTTTGCCTCGATCTCTCATATTGGGCAAATCCTGATCCAATGCTGGACATTCCTGGAAAATCCTCTTAATAGTACAAACCCTTGCATCGTTTGTCTAATGAGCATTAACCCACTGGCTGGGAGGTCAATGGATGTACAATGAAAAGGCTTTCCTTGACAGTTCAGTCCAAGCAACCACAGAGCAGGAAACAGACTTAGCTCATACCTAATCCGTCCCTCTGTAACAGAGAGACCGAGGGTCCGTTGGCGGGCTGGGACCGGCCATACAAACACGTCATGGGAAATGGGATATACAGTCGCCTGTGATTCAGAGTTGCAAAACAAATCCTCACACATCAACACAACAGCACTTTCCTCCAAACTGCAGTCAGACGCTCATGCTGGTTAAACTGACAAGTTAACATTTGGCGGGAAATGATTTATCCACATCAAGTTACAATGGGCTTGGCATAGCTGTTCGTGGACAGACTGATGACATACAGAACAAAAAATGTGAAGTACCATCAGGGGGGTGGGAGGGATCGGCCTCAGGTGGACGGTAAGTCCAGCAGCCACTTGGTTCAGTTACAGAGGATAAAGGCTGTGGTCACAAAGGGCCTGGGAGAAAGAGCAGCCTGCATCAGCATGTGTTCATCAAGTTAGATGTTCCTGCTATGCACCCTTGTATGTTTCACAGATGTATGGTATGCATTGTGCATCGAACAACTTCAACTCATAAAGTACTTAACCTCTGGCTTACCGTTGCTCATAGGCTGTGAGAAAACATCTCTGATAACTACATTATGTAGAGTGCCACGGTTCATGCAACAGAAACGCAGTAAATCATGTCTAAAATTAGTTGCAAATGTACCAACTGTGGGTACATGTAATTAGATCAAAGGGATTCTTATATTTGAAGCGGTGATTGTGATGAAACATTAAGAGCTTGTCGTGGTTCGGCTTCAAAAGCATGACATGGCTGGCTTCAAGATACTGTATGTATTTATACGACTGCCGGCGACAGAAAATGGCTACCAGTCGTTTTCAGGGGCCTGTGCAAGAGCAGCTATGAACAAGCTGCTGTTCTCCATTTTAAATGGTCATTATCAGATTTGAGAGAACCACAAGTCTGGGATTACAGCCACACTGCCAAACAATCGGCGTCCGGATCTCTCACGGCACATTATTTTTAATTCAAATGAACCGATGACAGAGATGAACTCATAAAAAAAAGACAGAACTCTGCACAGCTTCTCGTGGAAAAACATCGTCTGTGCAAGAGAATGAAGCACCAAGATCAAACACCATGTCTTGATGTGTGCTATGTAGCTCAGTAATTGCTGTCTGGGCACGTAAATCAGTCTATAGACCATCAGCCTCACACTGACATTTTGTCATCTTTTATTCCTTTTTTTGGACGCTGATTCTCCACTTCAAAGAAACCAGAGGCATGTTTGTCTCTCCCCACACAGCCATGGTTTAATTTTACAGGAACTCTCTCCTCGATTACAATCACAGGGGACCGGCTCGCTTTTATGAGCCTTCCTGCCATTATGCCAAATCTAGCCTCGTTTAAAATATTACTGGTAAGTGTAACATGAGTAGTGGCAATGTAATATGTTAAAAGCTCTTATTACGTTTGCCTGTTGACTCAGAGCACTGCCTTTGCTTTACAGAGGCTAAAAAAAGTCTCACTATTCAAACAAGGATAGGATGCAGAGGCCAGGAAATGGAAAGGGAATGTTCTGAATGACACTGAACAGTGTCGTCATAAGTGGTGAACAGCAGTCATCTCAGGTGGGTGAGTATTTCAGAAACAGTTTCACCTTAGGGCCGGGACACATCAGGCCGATTATCGGCCGTGGGACAGTCTGGCGAGGTCAGTGACTCAAATCTGTTCGGTGTGTCCCGTGCCGTCGTCCGTCTGAGGGGCTGTCGGCGTTCATTTTGGCCGACCTGACATGTTCGGTCGGCGGCAGGGCAGTCGGGACTCACCTCACAAATCTTTTAAACTGACCTTTGTGGAGCTGAAATGAAGACAGATTCAGCAACTGCATGACCTATTTCTCGCTTAAAATGTTTTCAGAAACACGTTTCAGTGAACTATTTTAGTACAATATGAGCTCGTATTCTGAACGGCCGCCATGACAGTCTGGCTTTCAATTTCCGGAGAAAACAAACCCATGTGACGCGTTCGTCCAATCAGCTGCCTGTTTTCATTTCTTGGGCAACATTACAGATTAGCGCCGCCTGCTGTTACAGAGATGTATTACGTCTCGTCTCCTCTCGTCTTTTTGGTCTGTTCTGTGGCAGTTTTTTGGACCTCGGGGACGCGACTGATCATATCAACGGGGTTATGTCGGCTATATGTGTCCCGGCCCTTAGTAACATCTTTGTGAGAATTAAATACTGTTACTCCGGAGCCAGACAAAGCACTACAGGGTACTGAGGGGAACATGGCTGTGTGTACCAAACATCATGGTGAATCACCCTCTAATTGCTTTGACTTTTCACTAAAAACCACAAATGTGAACCTCATGGTGGCGATAGGGGAACCATCAGGGGGGTCACCAAAATCATTGTGACTCATCTTCTGGCGACCACAAATATCTGTATTAAATGTCATGGCAATCCATTCAATAGCTGTGGAGACATTTCACTATATATATAAATTGTCAACCTCATGGTAGCGCCAGACAAAATTCAATACGTGTTGAGATATTACAGTCTGGACCAAAAGTGGGGGTCCGACTGATCGACAAACCGAAATTGCCACACCGCTGGTGTTGCTTAGAATGAGTTACGGAAGTTAGACATTTAAAAACAAGCTGTCAAAAAAAACATTTTCCATATTGGCTTAGTAAAAATACTAAGAATTTACAGATACATCCAAAGTCTTTTAAAATGTCTCCTCTCATTCATATTATATTATTTTTCCATATGGTTATACACAAGACACATCATTTGATCTAACACCTTGAAGACTTGTTTATAATATGGTTACATAATGGCCACTTAGCAATACATATTTGATAAATTTTTAAGTTTCATGTGGGAATTTTAGCACAGGTACACTGCAAACATAATAACTGGCAGCATATCCCAGGCAGGCAAACAGTGAAAGATCATGTTTCATTATGTTTCAGTGGAAATTTACACACAATAATCGGACTATTGGAATTCACAAAATAATGCTTGAAAAATCATGTACTGCACACATTTCAAAGGAAATAAAACATGTTTTACATAGATTTAAAAAAATAAATAAATCCCAGTCTTGTCAGAGGAGGGGTTGGGATTAGATGACACCCTCTTGTTGCTGAAAACGTGCAAAATGTTGCAGTGCAATCTAAGAACTGTGAAATATTTGTAATTGCACACACATAAACACACACACGCATGGAAATGCCAACTTCTCCTCTTCTCAGAGCCTTTCGAGGGCGGAGTGAGGATGTTTTTTGAAATTATTTTATTTTATTTTTTTACAGTCATTACATCCGACCTTATCTCTCAGAGCCTGCACTGGGTTGTCAATGACAAATGGCTCTAATCTCTACCCCCTCCTGACGAGCAGCACTGACAGGCCCTTTCTTCCCAATTCCTCAGACACGTAGCCAGACATAAATTAATCTGTCACTCATTGCTAGTATTAATGTGGGGATGACACATGGCTGTGCATGCAAACACACACAAACTTACACACACACACACACACACACACACAGACAAAGACAAATGTACCCAGCATTAAAAACCGTTATACAAACTGGGACACCATAGCATGCCAAAAGTGGAAAAAGCCTTTGGAAAAGCTGACAGTGTTTTCTCTTAAACGGCATCAATCAAATATCCTGACAGAGAATGAGAGATTTAAGGACTTGAGAATTTCCATCAGCAATGCCACAGACATGCTTTTCAATATTAAACCTCTAAATAACAATGGCAAACATTCACCCAGTGCTTAGCACACAGGACCTGATTGGCATTCTGGGAACATTTCGGAAGATTGACGGACGCAGGGATGAAAGCGTCTATCTGATCCGATGACGATACCTCTAAAAGCAGATCCTTTTTGTTATAATAAAGCTTCCTGAGCTGAGAGATATGAAACTCACATCATATGTCAGCCGGGGAAGCAGCGGAAAAGTATTCCTTCCGGTTGTTAAAAGCCTGTAGAGACTATGTTATCTGCTTATCTCCCCCTGGTCTCTGAAAGCAGGCCGGGGCCATAGAAGTTCTAGATAAATGGCCTGATCAATGGCAGACATTATCTGGATCTGGTAGGCAATAATCAGATCCAGTTGACATTGCGGGCGCAGAAATAACTGGCCTGTCAGCGATAACAGACCTACTTCACTGGCCATCAGTCTAATGTCGCTGCCGTGGGACTCACTTTGGAAAACAATGCAGACAAGAAAATTGGTTTAACCTTCCCTGCCTCAAATGCTTTAGTTACATCCCTAATGCAACCCCCAACACACACACACACACACACACACACACACACACACACACACACACACACACACACACACACACACACACACACACACACACACACACACACACAGCCCCTCACCACTACTCTGCCCAGGCACAAGAGAAATGGGAGACCCTTTTGCCTAAATTACAGACATTGCCGTGGAATGTGGGCTGTGGACTGCGATGCCGTGGATAATTTCAGACCAGTCAATCACTCCCTCCCCTTCCAACAGAAAGGAGCATATGTACTCCCCGCCTCAAAACACACACACACACACACACACACACACACACACACACACACACACACACACACACACACACACACACACACACACACACACACACACACACACACAATGCATGTTAGGCATGTTTTACCTATAACCTTTTTATTTTATGTCAATATAATTACTAATTCCCAAATCCAAGTCAAATTATTTTAAAGGCCAAATCTGTGTTCTTATTTATAGCACTGTCACTAAATGTTTACATTGAGATTAAAAGGACCAATTGTTTCAGCATTTGAACCAGGCATGTGAAGTCTGAATTTCAATGTGCTGTATTTTAAGAGATTATTTGTTTGTGATGTTAACTTTCATCTCTACATTACATCAATGTTCGTGTAAGCCAGATTCAGTGATGCTTGTCATACAAATGCATTGATAGGCTTATTTAATATAACCTCAACAAGCCGCAGTGTCATTTGAACTCAATGACAAAAAAGGAGGATTATAAGCCTCTTTTAATTTGACCCCAATTTTCTCTCTGAAGCTTTACAGTGGAGCCACATCCCAGACAGACAAAACATTCCTAACCCCGCTGCATGACGAACCCCCAGCTTTCATTTTTCTCCCTAATCTGCATGTCTTTATATTTGCGGATACCCAGCAGACATCTACAACCAAAGAACCGTGGCGCTGGAACCCCCCATGAGGCCTCGACTTAATACTAAGCAAGAGCAACTGCGCTGGCAGGGATAATATTTTCCCTTTTTGTTTCTTTCTTCTTAGTGGCGCAATGGGAGCGAGGAGACAAGGGGAGGCAGGGAGATAAAGGAGGAAGAACTAGAGAGGAAGAGAGTGGGAGAAGAAAACAAAACAGGAGGAGACGGGGACAGACAAGATGAAGAGGGGGAAGGAACTAAGCAGGGAGGGGAGAGAAACAGCCTGCTGTGTTATTTAAAAGAAATGAGTACAGGAAAGCACTGAGGAAATCACCACTAAGGCGTTGTATTAAAACCTGTCTGACCCTCTGCAGACCCCCTGAGCGATTCGCCCGGCTGGAGGAGTATGGTCGGAGGGATTAGGCCTCTGAAACGCTCCGTCAAGACCATTCTGTCAGGCACCAACGGAGACAGCCCCAGTCATCCACCCGCACCCCCCCCACACTCCACTCAAACAAGCCTCTCCAAGGCTCTCTCTGTGCTCAACAGCTCCGGAGTGAGGCCCTGATTATAGGCTCTCTAGGGGGACACAAGATGGGCCACGAACATCAAAAGCCAGCAGGGTGACAGACAGCAGGGAGGTCTCTGCCCGCCCTCCCCCAGCCTTCCCTTTTTGCCGCTGTCCGTCTCCCTCCATCTCATCCCAGGCCCCCTCTAGCCATTGAGGAGTTTCTAATTGCATTTTGCAGGGCCTGAGCTAAATAAGGTCGTTGTTCTGCACAGTAGCCTCCCTGCTGGGGGGGCCGAACGATGGGAGGGAGAGAAATGGGCAGTTTAGGCCACTCTGAGACAAAAAACAACACAAGGCGAACATGAGATGCTTGGCACATCACAAGTGAGGGAGAGGATCAGCGACCCATCTCAATGAAAATAGAATGCTGATTTGGTTTTTAGTTGACAGGTGATCCGTGCTGTGTGCCCTCAAGAGTTCCTCAAAAGAGGTTCACGCTTTGCAAAAAAACCTGAATGCCAGGAGCCTTCCATACTTCGAGTATCTCTGTGTGAAAGGGGGCCCTATGGTTGTGGTTGGAGAAGGCTGTGTGTGTGAGCATTTGTGCTGTAGGGATCAGAGCGTCTATCATGCGACAGTGTTTTAACATGTCAGACTCCACTGAGACAGCGCTGGGAAATCCTCCCTGACCTCGCTGCCCCTCTGCTACTCATCTCCCCCTCTGTGCAACACTAGAACATGGGAGAATGGTTAAACAAGAGGAAGATTGACTGTGTGTGTCCATGTAAGTGGTGTGTTTGGAGACGGGAGCAATTTCATCTGTGAATCCCCTCCTTTTTCCTGGCAGAGTCCATACCGCAGTAAAGTGAGCTGGTGGTTTGTAACCTACATGTGGAGCTGGTTGAGGGCCAGAGACTGGGGCCATGACTGGCCCACAGGGGGTCTGTCTGTTGACAAGAACGGGAGGCCTCTTCCGCTTTGAAGCCCTGTATATTTAAATATTTCATGACCCCCTCATCTCAAGCCCCTTTTATCAGATTTGCGTTCTGGCTCGTGGCTGCCTTTCATTTATAGCATAGCAAGAGGAGTTAGTGTCGATCTAATGCCCCCATCAGCGAAGCAGATCTGAGGGAACCTCTCCCATACTCGGGCCCTTTTGGCTCTCTGCATATCTGCAAGACGATCTCGTTAAACGCTAGTAACAATTACACCAATTACAGATAAGCCTAAGTGTGTCAAAGCCACAACATGATGTTTACAATGATTAGCATGCGGCCTTATCAGCAGGGATGGCAATCAACGCTAGTGCCTGGTGCTTCACAAGATCACAGGGCTCTTTATCTGTCACTATCGATAAAAAGGCCACCGGCTGCAGTCAGACCTGAGCGTAGCTGTCATGTTTGGCACCAGATCACGCTGCTGGTACCCAGCCTCAGTTAAAGTAAACCAGGTTTGACAGTAGACTTTACAAGATATCACAGGAACAGAACAATGATATCACAAGGCTTGAGCTAACTTTTTTTTTCCCAAGGAGCATGTGTGCACCTAAGTTGAAAAATGCATAGAAGAGCTTTAGGGGCACAATAAAAATGTATCATGTATAAATTTGAAAGAAATTTTTCTATATAACCATAAAATGATATTCCAATATATCAGATCTATTCGCCCACCCCTAATTTGCATATGTGCTCCTAAATCGCAAATGCGAGTGAAACGCTCGCACTGTGGAGCCCTGTATGAATGAAAGAGCATCACAGCTCGCCACACACTTATTTCTGATGATTATTGTCAAAGACATCACAGAGAAACCCTCTTAGGATCTCACTGAAGCACTCATGACTCTACTCTTGCAGTAAACAATCCTGGTTATCAAATCAGCAGAACGACGTGTGTTTCCAGCAGCGAAGTGGAGCGCAGCGTGGGCCAGTAGATTTCCACGAGGGCGCGTGCTGGCATGGCGCAGGGCACCAGTCTGGAAATGTGTCTCTGAGGCTGGTGACCATGACATAAGGCCCCGCTTGTCTGCTTGTAATAGAGATGCCTTTGAGAGCGGCCTGCATCTGCCCGTGGGACACATTCCACGCTTTCCTCCATAAACTCTGCGCCGCCGTCAGGCTCTGGGTCCTAAATGTGCACATTGTAAGGCTGCCCCGCTGGCTGCCTGACAACAGCACATTCACCATGGGGTTATTTGAGTGGACCCGGGCTCCCAGGGCGCAGATAGAGCGTGTTCTCTCTCTGGAAGTGTCTGTGATCCTTTGTGAACGGGTGTATTGTTTGTGTTTATGTAATTGTGCTAAATGGTCCACCTTAAGAGTATGTTTTTGCAATTAAAGCGACACCAGGAGAGGCATAAAGAGGTGCCAGTGTGTGTGTGTGTGTGTGTGTGTGTGTGTGTGACGAAAGAGTGACGTGGACTTAGATCTGCAGTTTCAGCATGTGTGTGAGTTTGTGTTTGTTGTCTGGTGTCGGTCAGGGCCACAGGGGACTATTAGGGCTAAGGGCCACCCAGCCAACAGCCAGTGCTAAGCCCAATCATCAGTGCCTGTCTCAGCTGGGCTTATCATGTAGTGTGTTTACCAACACCAAGCTTCAAAATGATCTGGGGCAGCTTGCTCTCTCTCTCTCTCAAACTCTCTCTCTCTTGCTGACACACACACACAAACACACACAGCCTGTAAGAGGATTTGCACTAGCGACAGGGACTGGCTGCGTTGCTTATCCAGAGAGAAAGCTGCAGCAGCACCACCACACACACAGCTTGAATGCTCCTCACATGCCTGAATACACAGGTAAACACGCACACCATTCCCTGAAGGAAACGGCGCTGTGGCTCGGCCTTTGCTGAGTCCACTGACATAGGGGTAAACAGTTTGTTTTATAATAAAGTTTTTAATTCACTTTGGCTGAATGAACAATACTGTGGTCCACTTTGATCAGACAATTTTAGGCAAACTAAATGCTTTAGGCTCCATGTTAATATGTTTAATACACTCTAAACTCAACAGTAAAACAGCAAACCCTTACTACCACTGTAATTAGACTATTTAGTTGAAATAATTCAGCATGTTATTTATGTATGCACACAAACTTTGCATGATGAAAGACTTGTCCACTGATCATATCAAGCTTCTAACTCTCTGTCTGCTTTTCTAAATTCATTGCTGCCTGGATTGCGTATGAATCCAATAAACATCACATTTTTTACGATGGGTTTTTATTATGTCATTTGAAAGCCTGTTTGCAAGCTTCAACAATGAGGTTTTTGAATGGCTTTGTTAATAGAAGCAGACCTGGCTGTGTTTTCCTCTGCTGTCTACTGATTAGTCTGCTCCGATGGCCAGATTGTTCCGTGTTAACAGAGGGCGGTTGGCTGGCCGGCCCTGAGGAAGCCATTTGGAGTGAGTTCACTGACTCTCTGACCAGGGATATTAGAGGAGCGTCTTTTAGTCATGCTCGATGGAGTCCAGGCTCCGACTCAACTAAAGCCTCTGTTCTGCAGGGGAATCTAACAGGGCCAGAGAAGCCTGCAAACACCTGTCATCCACTAACGCTCCAGGCACAATAACACCTGACAATGCCCATGACTTCACACATGGAGGGGCACACCTACAGCACATACATGACATACCAACTAGCGGGTTCTCCTATGTGGAGCCACACGCTGTTGATCTGCATGTAGCACTGAAAATATACACAACTGACACATACGATACGCAATTAATCACACCATGGCAAACACACACACACACATTGTCACTGCCTGCGGGAGGTGTCCTCCTGAGACCCCTGAGGTGACAGATGTGTCAAAACAACATATTGGTTTCGCTCCTCGTTGCTGTGGTGTTGCTTTGTTCCTTTACCCTAAAAAAACAAGATACATTGGATCTGATTCGCTCTGCATACTGCTGATGCATTTTTCACAAGTTACTCTGAAAACACCATGTACCTTGACATTAAAAAGCAATTTAGCACTCTCAGGATTAAAAGCGCATGTTAAATTGAAGGCTACACTTGGCGTGGGCATGAAAAATTTAGTGGCTCCTTATATTAACCGGGTTGAGCGCTGCACACAGCATTTAGACAGACGAAATGGAATCTTTTAGCATTACTAATTCATCCACAGGAAAGCTGTGGTTGAGACGTCGTGCACGACTCCACGGTTACACTGCTGAATACAAACATTAGCCGGCTTGCGGTTGAAGCTGTGCTCTGTCTTGTGAAAAGTGTGAATACCAAGGTGGATGTCTACTTTGCTCAGTTCTCTTTCATTTCAATTAAGCTGTGCTTCTTCTGTTCCCTTAGACAAGCTGTGAACTTTCCTTCAACCCTTATTCCACAAATTCACATACTGTCCATACTTTTATACTTTGCTGACAGAAGAAGAATATTCTCATATTCTACTATCAAAATCTGTGATCTCCTTCCAAACTGATTTGAACCACAGCAGGGTGAAGGGCTTTTGTGAGACCTGGTTAAAAATGAATGAAGGAGCGGTTGGCCTGTGGGTAAAAGCAGACTAGACACCCCTGTTTAAATTGGCCCTGATTCCTCAACGTCCTCTAATGTTTCCTCTCACTACACTGAGAAAGCGATGGAAAAGAGCAGATAAAAAGAGCAGGATGGACACCCGTTTAGTGGACCGTGGCCCCACTTAAACATAATGATGGATGCTAATGATGCCCATAATTACCGTTTCTAAAATGGTGATAATTAGAATTCTTTTATAGCTCTTTAACCGCAGCCGATCTTCATAATGATTGTCAGAGTGATAAACAGTGATTGCCAGTGTTTGACCTTTTAAAGCACCAACAGAACACATAAAGCACTCCCGGACGAGACGAGTGCTTGTAAGTAGGGCTGTGCAATAAATCGGCGATGTTATCGTCATCACAATATCAACTTGCACAATAAACACATTGCGAAAGACACTAAGGAATATTTTTGGTAGTTAATAAGAGATAATCAGTAGAAAACTGCACTTTAAAATTTAACTATCATTCTTTTTTTAAATGGTGCTTGTTGTGTTCAGTTCAATGTTACATTTATTCAGAAGAGGAATGTTGAAAATAATTTCCCTTCAGTTTTTTAATTCAACAAGCAATTTGTTGTGTTTTAGCAATATACTAAAAGCAGCAAAAAGGCAGAACTGAATATATTTTAATATCTGTTTATCAAAAGAAAAATCCTTATCGCTATATTCAACAACGTTGTGGCATTTTTTCCTCATATCGTGCAGCCCTACTTGTAACAATTACTCTAAATAGTGAGAAAAGTCATCTACAGATGCTTGTATATAACCTCATTACATAATACAATAGGACTGATAGAACATCTATGTTAGACATAGTTGAACCTACATTAACTGATTTTATGGACACTTGGGAGCAGGGGAAACAAGCTGTACAAGCACAACAATGATTCTACAAGACCAGTAAAACAAAATGTCAGTTCAGTCAGAACTATCTCCAATGTAGTAGATTTAGTAAATGACATTAGAATCTGCACAGGGAGCAAATCGAGCCCAGACCTGATATCCATGTCCACTCTCCCTCCATCCAGCCCAGTGCTGTAATGCTGGCCTGGCTCCACTGTTACATGGCACAGATTACGCCTGTGTTACACCAAATGCCTGATAATGCAATCAAGCAGCTTTGAAGCTTGGTGATTCTCCAGTGCCTGTTGTAATGAGGGGAAAATGAAACCACTCCCTCAGTGTCTGACTAACCCTCTGATGAGACCTTCATCAGAGACAGAGAGAGACAGACAGACAGACAGAGAAAGAGGATTTCAAATGAACTCATCCATCTTCAGCCATGAGCCCAAACAGGCTGAGGGGGCAGAGCAGAACACCACTTTTGGAACCACATATGGCTGTTTGTACACATGTAGTGTATCAATCCAGGTGGGACATTATGAAATTTGGGATTTTCTTTGTCATTACTGGGATAGAAAGTTTGCACAGCCGGCACTGATGATATATACTGTATAATGCTGAACCTGGCATTTCATACATTTACATTAAATTTTAAAGTGGTGCTTCTACTTTATGCACTAAATATGTAGTAATATGTTATGAGCAGTTTGTCCAGTTGCTATTAGGAACCAATCTCGGAATCCATCGACTATCAGTCTGATAATGATTTAGCCTCTGGGGGCAACGACCAATATTTCGGTGGTTCCGGTGTAGCCAGCGGATATTTGGGCCAAGACTTCCTCTTCCGTGTGAGACTGATTTTCATCCAATGCGTTCCGCCTCTTTTGCTCTCCAGTTTACCAGCATGCAACAAAAGCCTGTTCAAACGTGATTGGTCAGTACTTAAGGGATTACAAACGGACTACAAACAGAAACCAGAACACCTCTGATATCAAAATCTTGTCCCTGCCTACAGATTCTGCATTCATATGCAGATATCTGTTTATAGAGATTAAAAGTAGCAAACCAGCCAAGTAACCTAGTGTTAGTGTATTCTACATGGAAAAGACTGGGGTGGCTTATCAACTAGGGAGTCACAAAGCTCGTACAAACTAATCGTAGAAAACATATAATGAGGTCTATATTGCACTGGAAGATTGTAGTACATTTTTAACGTGCAATGTGTGCCCATATGAGGGCCGCTGCCGTGTCTTTATGTGCTCATGTTACTCAGAGAGAGAGAGAGAGAGAGATGGAGGTGACTGCTGCCTTCTGCCTGCAGCTCAAACTGCCAGCTACAGTCATAACCACTGACCATGGGACAGATGTGTGCGTCCACCATCTAGACTTCTATTTCCTTCATCACTCTCCACCTCCTTAATGCAACATAACCAGTGGCTCAGTGCCCCGTCCTTCCAAGAGAATACTCATTTTATTACATGAATAACTCTCAGTCTGCACTTGACCTCGTCTTTCATTTGAACCACTCTGGAAATAAAGATGTACGCTTTATGGGCAGAGATGGGCAGAGATGGGCTCAGTAGATTTCACGAAGAAGACCATTTGGGATTTTAGAAATTACAATTCCAACTGGGAAATATACAATGCAATGAGCAACTTCCAGGTTTCACATTTGAATGAAATAGAGCGTAAACTTGATTATGGGGCATGTGGAGGCGAGCTTAATGTGGGCAATGTGTTCTTTTTGTAGCCATAGCTGGGGAGGGAGAGCAGAGCAAGAGGTCTGCTAGGCTGCATTAAACATGTTAAAGGTCTGTGTTGGGAAACAAATATGAGCCAGCCGAAGTCTGTGATGCCTTCAGGTGGCTCCTCATCCAGGTGTTTCACCTCATCAGAAGCATGAGCTGATCTGTGCTGTTTACTTAAAACGTTTAAAGCAATTGATTGACTTAAAGAATCTAAGTAATTGTTAACGGAGAAACTAATTTGTTTGAGTGAAATTGACTTGAATGCTATAGATTGAAAGTAACAAATTCAGTTTGAAAAACAAAAAAAAGCCAACTTATTTCTACTTAAAGTCTGCAGTAAAATAATCTTTCGGCCCCACTATTCAACTCATCATTTTAAGTTACAATGACTAGATTTTCTACTTAGATTTCTTTAGTATTCATTTATACCAAATTATACCAAGTTTCAGCTCTGGGGATCAATAAAAGGTTTATCTTACTTAAGTTTAATGCCTAAGTTATGACGACCCAAAATGTGCATTGTGCAAAATGCAGTACATTTATTAAAATTTTCGGTCCATATTTGTCCAATAATGGTGAAAAAAAGTTTAAGAGAGAAATTGCCGGTGGTTTTGACGCTGATATTTTGGCTAGTCCAGACAACTAATCCACTTCTGATAAGGCCTTTAGCCCTTGTGTTGTCTTCCCGTCAACCTTGAAAGAAAACACACGTTCCATATTTTCTGATATAAAACTAAAATTGAAAACGGGTCAATTTGACCCGAAGTCAACACAAGGGTTAGTGATACAGAACGACAATGTAAAAAATGAAGAGAACATGGTTGTTTTTGTTGAAATAAAACCATGCCCAGAGACATGAGTAAAATGCCAATTTGAAGCTGGCAGGGCTGCAGTGCTGATGAGGGGATGTGGTCCTGGCTAAAAATGTATGTATTTAAAGCCCCCTCCAGCCAGTGTTAGTTCATGTTTAACGGTTGACGTACTTTCTCAAACAGAGAAGGGCTGTGTGAATAATAACCATGCCAACCAGATTGCAGCTACAGCGATATGGCACTTAATTTGATGAATTTACTGTTTATTAGACCACAAATGAGACAAATAGCCTAACACAGAGAGTCTCTCTCTCACACTCGTCTCCTTCTAGCAAGGTAGCGGTTTGGTTGCTGCTGGCCTTTCAGACAAAATGTGGTTTGTGCTTCGCTTGCCGCTGGGTTCAGCGCCCAAAGTTCAACCAAGTCAGGTCTTTGGGCACAGCGACAGCGCAAGCTTGCTGGCGGCATGCTACTGCTGCACCTGTGCTTTGCTTGACGCAGCAAAGCGGTGTTGTGGCGTGGCGCAAGCTACTGGAAACAATGGGTTTCCGAGTGCAGCGGTGCTGTTGCCACCTTTAGTCTGAAAGGCAAAGACATGGTCAGCCTGTGATGTAATTGAGATAACACTGAACAATCATTCTTTAATTTCATTCACCGCCAAACCAGCCATTACAGACACATTCTGCCAGGTACTGGATTGCATTATATCCTAAAGTGTTCCTGCTACTGTGTGCATCCCTTGTATATAGTGTATATAATGGATATACAATCTATTATCTAAAGCCTTATTTTGTATTGACGCAGACAGTATTGTCTAATTCTTTATTGCAAGGATGCTAAAAGCATATTTTCTGTCTCAAAGCTGCAAGGCCTGATATCACCCCTCCAAGCAGTGATAGCTATCATTGTTGCGGATATAACCACACATACACACAAACACACACACACACAAACACACACAAACACACACAACTTGAAGGTGGATGTCTCCTGCACTGATCTCATCTTTATCTCAGCTTTAATGAAAACCAGGTAGATACAACAGCCCAGTCCAGTCACATCATGACCTACTATGGCCCTCCGCTCTGTCTGTCTGTCTGTCTGTCTGTCTGTCTCTCTCTCTCCATTCGGCTGATGATTCATGACTGCTGATCGATGGCAGCTCCTGTGTCATTTCTAACAACTGTTAACTTGTGATTATTTTGCTGACACCTGACAGGAGGCAGCCCCCAGGGGAGGAGGAATTTGGACGTGGAAGAGCAAGGAGGACGCTGGCTGCCTCCCACATGAAAAGCCAAGAACAAAGCTGGCAGTCTGCCCTTCAACAGAATAAAATGTTTGACCTCAAACTCCCACCGAATACAGAGCTAACGGCCATATACTCATTATCGTTGCACAAGTGAATGTAATTGAGGAGCTTACAACTCCTACTGGGGGCAGATGAGATGGGAAATACAAAATAGTGTAATATCCTAATGCAGGAAGAAACTTTAATCACACACACACACACACACACACACACACACACACACACACACACACACACACACACACACACACACACACACACACACACACACACACATATAGGTTGGTGTAGCCACTTTAATCAACCTTATAATGAGTGATATGACTGATTAATGAAGGCTTAAATCAGTAAAGAAGACCTTTCTTCTTGTTGACTTGCCAAACCTATGTGTAATAACATTAATAATGGCTGTGTTCCCAAGCCTATTTGTTCTGGGTGATGGGTCATTCCTAAGCAGGATGGATAAGCACAAAAGACAGACTAGTTTAATGAAATATTCTTTAAGAGGATGGAAGAATGAAGGGGGACGCCTTCAATCCAGGAGTGGGCTTGTGTGATGGCTAGGGTGGCGACTTTTGAAAAGATGTCATAGAAACGGTTTGCCAGATTGGATGTCTACACTAGAAAATGGGGAAAGTACCTGAACTTTCTGGAGGGCTCCTAAGAAGCTTTGTGCTGGGGTGAAGCGTGCTTACTGTTGTGTCACATATACATATGTTTATTTGGTTTCCAGTTTGATGTCTATTGTGTTGCTACTTTGTTGTGTTGTCTTGAATGTTATGGTTACTATGTCATCTTTTCTTGATTTTTTTCTGGTTGGGTGGTGATGACGAATGGGGGGTTCAGGGGGAGGGGGGGGGAGATGTGTTCATGTTGTAAATTGTATGTAAAATTTTATTGTAAAAAATAGTTTTAGCTGCTTTAATTTTCCTATGAAAAAGGCCTAGCATGCTTTTGGATCATAATGAAGCCTTTTATCAGCCATACTTACAGTACCTAATTCATCATACTAACCTACCCGATAATTACATTTCCAGCAACATAACGTTTAGTGATTATATTTTATTTCCTGTTGTTGTTTTTTAGACTCATACTGCCGTACAGTTTTCCACAATATTTCTGTCCTGTTTCAGATTCAGTTATGTAAATCAGTTTTCTTAGCTTGTCATCTTGATTTTATTGTTTCTTTGTTTGTTTTCTGCTTCGTTTTGCTTTGTTTTGGGATGAAATGTTTGTATTCCCCACAGGATAAACTCATCTGCACAGCAACAATTAACAAGTTGCCTAGCGTCTGTGTTTTTTTTTTTTTCCTCATCGTATTGTTTTATTATACCGTTTTCTTTTATCACTTTGATTCACTCTGCAATTGAACAAAAAATGAATTATACATGTGCTGCAACCAGAAACTGTGTGTAGATACATGAAAGGCATATCATATACCGTAATAAACCGGCCTAGAAACAAGTATGACTATGGCAATGGTTCTGAAATAATATTTTTTTTTCCTCACACTGTTTCAAGACTGAACCATTGCGTAGGCTAATTTTACAATCATTTATTAAAATTAAAGAAGAGCAGGCGAACAGGTGTCACACATATAGCTCTCTACTACTACAAGTAGAGGGGCTCATACTACACTTACATGCAATTATGATAGTTTCACACAAAGCTACTGCATACTGTGCATACCTTACAATAACCATAGCACTTTAAACATCACACTGTACTGTTGCCCATGCAAACACTGGGTGTTGAAAACAAAAAGAAGCACAGCTCAAGGTCCCTTTACTTCAGACGGATGCAATTAAGTTTCCATTTAGAGGGATGACAAATTGATCAGAGCAGAGAAGTCACATGCCAGCATTAAAATCAGTGTCTAAACACTCCTAATCTGATGCTCCATCTCTTTATCTCCCAACTTTCACACATCCTTTCCCAACACTCACACACAGGCACTTGACTGGCCAATCATTTCTAGTGGTACATCTACTGTATATCTCTGGGTATAGAATAGCCTGCTGGGTATAAATGGAACCTTTGTTTTCAGGAGGGAAAAAAGAACTGTATTTAAAGTTATTATTCCACATTAACAGCACAGAGTAAAGTGAAGCTTTGCATTGTTTTGCAGACAGAAGTTGGGGCCGGAGGAGGTGCCGAGTTGGGAGTCTCATGTCGTTAGGGCTTGAAATAATGACGACAAAATCTCTGAGCAGAAATGATTTGATTAGTGCGTTCAGGTCTGAAAAGGAACCTGGATGCGTACCAAATGACTGTGGAGAGGGAAGGTGCGACAGAGCTCTTAATTGCTGGAACTGCAACGAGAGACTTGATGATTTGTGACATCTTATCCGGTGCTCTGCGCTAACACTAATAACTGTTAATTAACTGCAGCAAGGATGCCAGAGAGGAGGAACCAAGGGAGGGGATGCATGCACACACACACACACAACACACACACACACACACACACACACACACACACACACACACACACACACACACACACACACACACACACACACGGCCTTGTGTGTTCTCTAGATTAAAGGAAAAAGCATCAGGGATGTTTATGAAATGGAGCGAAGATGTTGTGGAGGTCAGGGTGCTAGCTGTTCTGTAATGCTAATGGGCACAATGGAGCCACACTAAAAAAAAAAAAAAAAATTTTTTTTTTTTTTTTTTTTTTTTTTTTTTTTTTTTTTTTTTTTTTTTTTTTCCCACAAAAACAAAAAAAAATTTTTCCTTTCAAGTTTTTTTTTTTTTTTTTATTTTTTTTGCCAGCTTCAATTTCCAAAGCAGATGTTCACAGATGTCGTTTTTGTCATCGAAAGCGTCGGCATCTGCAATCAAGCTCTTTAGTGTGATGACAGGGGAACGCATGTGTTCAGTGCTATCCTCATTAAAAGCAAAGTGCCTGGTGTGGTCTCTCTCCCTCCCCCCGTGTGGCTGTGCATGTGGAGGAGCCATCCTCCACCGGAAACAGCACTGGCATGCACGGCCCTGTGAAATGTTTGTTTCGAAAGCCAAGGCACATTCATGGTGAGTAATAATAAATCATACTGGGGTCTCATGAGTCATAAGATGAGAAAATGACACAAACTGCTAATGCCAGCTAATGCTAATAGTGCTCAACACTGTTCCCAACTGCCTACTGACCCATTTGGTTCATTCTAACTTAACAGGCCTTTAGGGTTATTAAGTGCAGCACAGTAATACTGTTGGCCAATTACTGTTGTTCTGCCTGGAATCCAAACCTAACCTCTACCCAAAGCTATATTTTTTGCGTAATTTCAACTATTTATGCTGCTGCCTGTCTTGGCCAAGTCCCCCTTGAAAAAGAGATTCTTAATCTCAATGGGACCCTACCAGTTAAGTGAAAAAAATGTTTGTGACCGTTAGCTTATGAGACATGATTATGAGAAAATTGTTAATAAAAAACTATACTTAAATATCCCCACCCAAGCTAGAAGCCCTATACACAACAAAGCAGCCTGAAATCCAAGCACTGGTGGAATGTAACTAAGTACATTTACAAGTACTGTTCCTTGAGGTATTTGCACTTGGGAGTCTTTTCCACTACATTTCAGAGAGAAATATTGTACTTTTTACTCCACTACATTCATCTGACAGCTTTAGTTACTTTACTAATTAAGATTTTTGCATACAAATATACATGTAGTTTATAAAATGTTTTATTATAAATAAAAAATATATAATTCTAAAAGTCCAGCTGAAATGATTAAAAATAAAAATAAAAACTTAAAGTGACTATATGTCACTTTTGAATGTTTCTGAAGCTTTGTCATTTTTCATACAATGGTCTTAAATGACCTGTAACAGCAAACAAGACTGAACAGTGAAAAGAACGCTATTTTTATATAGTTTTTAGTAAAGCCTCTGCCCAGGTCTGATTTTTTCCGCAAAGTCACAGAATGATTTACGGCAGGTAGACGGCGCTACAGTAACACATTCTGACGGGTCACAGATTTCTTTGTAACACCGGAAAAGCCTGTGTTATTGTATCCAGCCAGGTAAAAGGAAGCAGCAGATTTCTTTATGTAGGCCTAATTGTATTTTATACTGGGGCAGGACCATCACAGGAAAGAAGGAAACGAAGAACTAAAAGCTAAAAGGGAAAGTGAAAGAGCACAGGCAAAAACTTGAGTCAACTTCTGTCTGGCTTTCAACAGATGGAGACAATTACGGGATTGTAAATGATTCAAAACCGACCCCAAATTGGCCCTCAGGTATGTAATATGTCTATTTCATTCATAAAATAACTTCAGATTGCGCGATGTGATCGTATGTCAGTAGCCAACATTAAATCACGTCCTCCTTCCATTTAGCGCGGACGTTTTCTTCCTTTTAGTCCGGGTTTGTGTTGGCCTACTATTTTCTTTTTCCCCTATACTTGTGTAAAGCGTCCGTGGGTTTTACGAAATGCAATATATTAATCTAAGTTATTATTATGTTTGTTGCTACAACAATCTCCTTTTGGCTCGTGACATAGTGACAGTGATACCCGGTTTAGCTCACGATACATCCAAAGTAGGCTAAGTTACGGTATGCAAAACTTGAAATGCAACGATGCATTGTAACTTATTCTTTTATTGTAAATGAATGACTTTCTGTCTGAGAAAAATATTCATTGCAACTATATGACCTCCCGGTAATGCTAATACAGTAATCTGCAAAGCGTATTCAGCACCGTAAAGAAGCAGGTGTGGTAAAAACACTACCGCTTTTGTCCAAAGCGGCCACTAAAATCATCACAAACTGAAAGTTACATATAGCCGCTTAAATTAACAGAACTGTTCTGATAGTTTCCAGATTCTAAAATGTGAGGATTTTTTTCTGCAGTGAGTACTTTTACTTCTAATACTTATACTTATTAATATATTAATTAAAAATATATATTATTAATAATATTTTCCTGATAAAACTGACTTTTACTTGAAACAGTGTGGTATTTACTTTTAGTAGTTAGTAATTTATTAGTATTAGTACTATATTATTAGTAAAGGATCAGAATACTTCTTCCACCACTGGTGAGAAGGTGCTATTGTTAATGGATCACACTAAATTCATAAGGAGGCTTTTACACATTTGCTGCTGAAAAACAACAATTTTGACCTCTACTTCTGTAGCTTTTTATCTGTAAACTAGCAATGCCTTGCCACAGTCAAGAGTTCGCCGTGCACATCTACAGTATAAAGACATACACATTTTACATTGAAACGGCATAACAAAGTGTATAGACTGTTAAGTGTCAAGTTCTTTAGGAGTGAGGTTGAAGGCTGATTCTCTATTTTCTTCCCCATCTAAACAGCTGTCATGTTTCATGAATCCAGCAATGCCCTCGCCTGGAGAGCCGGAGCTGTCTTGATAAACAAACACGACCCCACTGTTATTACCGCGTTTCCATCCCTCCTCCAGTGCTTACTGCTCTGGTAACAGCGACACAAAGAGACATGAAGAGCGTGGCCCTGGAGTAGATAAACAAAGAATGCCATTGCATGTCACTACTGCTTGGACTGATGCACTGGCTGGAAATTAAGGGAGTTGGAGGGATGGCTGGGAGGCACAGACACGTTTATGCGCACACACACACACATATACATAGACACACACACACACACACACACACACACACACACACACACACACAGTCATGTCTCCAGTAATAGCTTTTCATTTGTCCCTGACATGCCTCGGTCGAGCCATCGCCTTCAGATGTCCTGTGTTAAATACCTAGGGCGAACAAGGTTACACATTCTGATGGGCGAATTCACATTTTCAATTGAGACCTCTACAGTCTATTAAGCTCCAGGATACAGTGCGGCCTAGAGTGACGGAGAATGGAAGACAGGAAATGGAGGAAATAGACTGACAAGATGGCACGTCGCTCATTGTTATTTTACTGGGGCGCTTGTGTGCGCTTGTCACTGTGTTAAGCCTCAGTGAAGGACATGGAAGATCACGCTGCTGTCTGCTAATCAGAGGAGGGCACACTGTGTGTGTTGTTTGGTTCTGTGGTACCTCACTTCTATCACACATCAAGGCAAGACCCTGGAGCGCTGTTTGAGCTATGCAGGTGGGCAGCAATTCTGCTTCCCACGTTTCAATTTGACAACACAAGCGCTCCAGGGCCTTCAAAAAATTGTGGATACTGTCAGTGTTTCAAAAACAACAGCAGATAAGCCATGTGATGAATGGAAACATGACTATATTCAGGGCTTGGGGTCCTTTAGAGATTACGAGCCAAGAGAAAGAAGAAAAAACTTTTCCAAGGAACACTGCACATGGCAGTTGTGTTTACCTAAAATCTAATTTCCTTGAAATAGCACGGTGACAGGCCTTTCTGCTGCAGTGTGATCTGGAGTGTTTGTACACAGTGTTGAACAACTTTCTGGCATGTGTTCCTTTCATTTTTGCGATCGGGCTGACGCTTTGACAGATGAGCGGTGCCGTTATGCAGCCTGTCTGCAAACCAAGCAGCACAGAGAGATGGGGAGATTATTCCTTACAAAGCCAATTAAAGAATGTTTAATGAAGATAGGCTACACCTATCATCCTCTCTGTGCTTTTGACAAGGCACTTTAATTTGAAAGAGAAGTTGTCAATTTGGATGAAAGGAGTCTTTCAAAGAACTGGTGTCTAAAATAATAGATTTTATAGAGTTAAAAAAAAGGTGTTAACACATTCTTGACATCCTACTGTTGTCTTGCCATTTGTATCTAATGCCAGAGTCATGAGAAACTTGTCGATGACTGTCAAGATTCCATTAAATGTCACTTTAAACACCCCACTCATTGTGCCAACGTGATGTTATATTGATCTACACTACATTGCCTCCAGCTGTACTCCAGGAAATAGCCACAGTCCAAAAACTCCTTTCTTGAGAGCAGCCAAAGTAAGAACAACAATGGCTGTCTTGCTTTTGTTTTTCTCCCAGGCAATGTCTTTCAAGAGTGAAGCACAACTGTGACAAAACCGAAGAGAAGCGGCCAGATGTGTTCATTGTTCAAGAACCGAAAAAAGTCCAAGGTAAGTAATCTCAAGAGGGTCTGTGTCTGAGGGGAGGGCTTCTCTCGTCAATCTTCCTCTCTCTCATCTTTAGCCCCTCTCTTCCTTTCATAGCGTCTGTCCTGTGTGACCTCTCAGTGAGGAGGGTGACCTGAGTCTTACGTATAGACCTGACAACCACTGACAGACGACTAACCCCTGAAAGGTCAGTGCAGACAAGGCCGGGAACACCTGCTTCTCAACAGAACACTTCCCTAAGTGCTCAGAGGAACGTGGGAGCATGGATCAAGTGCTGTGGAGGGGCAGAAACTCAAATCAAAGTTGTTGTCAGTCAAAAGAAGTTGAAAGTAGCAGTTAGGAAGAAAAACACGTAGATGGAAATTCCTTGACTGGGCCAGCAGGAGATAAGACTGGATGGGGTCACAGGGGTCAATTCAGCATGCCAAGGTCTGGTGTGCTTCCAGTAGTTTGAGATCTAATCTTGTATTATTAATATTTTTTGTGGAAAAGTACAAGGAGGCGGAACTAATTTTGAAGCTTCTATCTAAATCTGAAAGTGTATATGATATCTTTGGAATAAACTAAAGCTTGTTGACCTACTATATCACTTGTAGTTAGGTTAGGTCATCACATCCCACAGCAGTATCTGGTCAGCCATCATGCATTGCTCTATCATCGCCAGTCTATTTATATAAGTGTTTTTTAGGAACGGATATAAGCTGCAGGCTTTGAAATATTCAGTGTCCCAAGGTTGGGTACACACAAAGCAAACCAGACACAGCTAAAACTACAAGCAAAATGAATGGATGATGTACTAAACCGGTACTAATCTGTGTTCCTGTTAGTATAAAACTGAACTCAGGAAAATACTATGAGCTTAAAAGGAAAAGCCACACATTCCATGCTAACATGCCAGCTTATATCTGGCTCAATGCAGGCACAAGTTTCTAATCTTCAAAAGCCGGTTTCATAAGTGCGTAATGAGTGAGACCACAATAGAAAAACAAACCATTTATTTTCCTCCCCCAGAGAGTAAGTGGAACCATATGGAACAGTGCGGAGCCATATCCCAACATCTGGGCGGCATGGGAGAATCAAAGCCAAGTGGTGCTGTGGACCCCAGTGAACCACAGCAACCCTTGCCTGCCCTGACAGAACTTTACTCAGTGGAAACACAGGTTGGAACCATGTTCTTCTGAGTATTGAGTTTCCCCTCGCCTTTTTTCAGGATAATTGCTAATCAAAAGGGGACCATTGGCGAAGCTCCGGGCCTGGTCCACAGCAGTAATCATTGGCAGCTGGGAGAAAACAGCTGGAACAGGCCATGGCAAATTCCTGTGAAACACTTTCTTTAATATTGGCTGGAGGTCACAGACAGTGTCATCCTGGGAGGGGATTTGTATTGTCGGAGTAAGACATACCTTTAGGTAGCTGCTACGGAATATTACCATGAGAGTGCACAAAAACAAAATTTATTGGTTTGTTTGATTGCTGAACACTATTCAGGTTGTGTTACTGTTCTGAATGCACAACAGGGTGATGAAATCTACTGATTAACAACACTCAGGCAAAGCTTGGTTTAATAGCCTTTAGCTAGTCTGCATTACTCTCCCACCAACGACAAAGAAACACTCTTATCAGAGCAGGCAGGCTGAGGTTAAGAAGCTGCACCACCTGAGGGCTATGTGTTTTAGCTGGGGATTTAACGTCTTACACTAAGCCACCCTCCTTCTTGCTCTCATGCTACACTCCACCCTTTCTCCCTTGGATCACATTCAGCCACCAAACAAACAGGAGGAAAATGGCTCTGGAGACAATAAAAAAAAACTTTTACAAGATCAACTATGCTTATTAACTTACAAACAATATCTTGCTTTGGAATGGTTCAGCTGCAGAGTTTATGATCTATGAATACTGGGTGGATGGCAGGATGAACACACACAAAGGACAGATTGTGTGCATGCCCTGGAGGTGCAATCATGTATTTTAATACTCAACAAAGATAAGGTTGAGTACTGAGTATACTTGTCCTCTGGGAGGGATGAGGGGTGGGGCCGCCTCCCTCATGTCCAAACACATTATGCCAGAAGGGTTGTGGCCATGCTAATTTATTCCTGAGTGGTCCTTAGGGAGAGTGTCTAGTCATAAAGACCCTGTCAGCCCCTCCCCTCAGTGGGCACCACAGTCTGCAGGCAGAGCCTCCCAGGAGAGGTGGGCCCTGCAGGCATATTCTACAGAGGGATAATGCCACTCTCAGCTGTTTGGGCACCTTGAGGGTTTAAGCCCACTGCAGAAAAGGTTGGAACAGCAGTGTGGCATGACTTGACACATGACATAATCCATGTTCAGGTGGGGTTAAGGCTGAAAATGCAGGATGGATGCCTGGCTCTGTCCTTCCTCTTTTACCAATGCTGACTGTGTAATGGCTGCTACACGGTATAGGCTGTAATCCTGGGAGGGAGATAGTTCCTCATTACAGCAGCCCTAGGAGGGAGCTGCTGGCTTGTCAACATGGAGCCATGGAGGAGGCAGGCTGCTTGCTCCATTCAGCTGCACTAGAATAATGTCAAATGAACTGACTGCTGGGAGCCTATGAGACACCCAAGGAACCACTTTATCTTCTTCATTAAAACCAGTTTAGAGAGAAAGTGGGGAGAAAAAAAATCAATTTTCCTTAAAAGTCTCCAGAACAGACGGAACTAAATTAATTGCACCATTAGGCCCCCAATAGACAATGCTGGTGTGGTTGTCCTTCGCATATGCATGTGTGCCTACACACTGTCCTAAAAATGCAATTATGGCATCATTTTACATAAAAAAATAAATGTGGATTTAATGGGCAATAAATAAAGGTAGGAAACTGCATTACTCCAAAGAACCAGAAATGTTTCACAATTTAGGGGCACAATTGTAAGGGCGTTTGTGTCTTGAACATGGCTAATTTTGGCTCATTACATCAATATAACCTCGATATGAAACATGATTGAAAAACACTCTAAGGGGAAGAAAATGAACACTGCAGTATTCTGTGCTTTGTAACTAATTGCCAATGAGCAATAAAAATAAACCAACATGTGCACGACAACTAAGAGAGCAGATTGGCTTGCGAAAGCCTTTACGTTACCTGTTATTTTCCCTTAAATAATTGTACTTGTTTGCCTTTGACGAGTAATAAATGGGCTTTCATCTGGTGATTAAGTGCTACTAATGTACTTTACAAGAGATCTATACATGAGAGCTGCACCGTTTCAGTCTGCAAGCCCCCCTGCACAATACTGACTCACTTATCCACTCTGTCCTGATAGAACGAAACGTGAGGTGCTTTCACTGGGCACTCATGGGAGCGGTCAAAGGTAGGTAGTCCCACGATAGCTTGTCATTTAAGGGGATGTACAGCGATACATTTTTCCACTTCTCTCATGTGCATAGGAAAATGTCAGATGCATTGCAGTGAGAACATTGGCAGCACGTGTGGGGTAACAGTAGGATTACTCTGAGATCAACCAGCATGGTGGGCTTTGGAGAGGGTATCACATCTTGAATTATGTTGATCGATGGGCCTATCTGATTGGAGCTTAGTACCCTGGTGCCTCACAAATGAGAAAACATATCTTCCTCCTCTCGGTTTTCCCCAATCTTCACTCCCCCCCTCCCCCAGCTCCAGTGCTCTAAGCCATGTGCACCCACTGACCAGAATCCCAGCGTGTGATCTGAGGGAGACTGAATCGTACTGAAAGATTAAGGAGATGTAGGTGCATGGGGGGTAGGCCTGCTGGGCACAATAGCAGTAAGGGCTCCCCAGGCCATTAGCACAGGTCCCCAGGACACGGCGGTATTGTAGGCCCCTGCAGAGGAGAGCTCAGCTGGAGCTTCACATCTCACTGCTTCACAGCCAAAGACCTCCCCCCCCCCCATTAGAGTAGATAAGGTTCCTGTTGGCAAGTAGCACATAAACACAATCACATTCAAGTGTATGTTCGAGCCACACAGAGTAATGTCTTTGCCAGGAGTCATGGGGCGGCTGCAGACATTCAGTATCTGGAGTGGTTGTGGTTGTTTTGTCAACAATTTCACTTTCTTTGAGAGAGCATTGTTTGTGATTTATAGCCAACAGCAAAGCAGAAACATAAAACAGAGTCATATTGATTTATTTATTTTTTTACTGTCTCTGTGCGTCATAACTTTTTCCTGGTTCCACAAAAAATGTGAAAATTAATCCAAACTGTAAAGTGACTTCGATTTGAACCCTACTGTCGCTTGTTATTGCTTGCTTTTTTCATAAGCAACCCCACTGGCAGCCAAAACTAAAAAGGCATTTGGGGAATCATAAAAGATGCTATTATAATGGATTTTGACCACAGATTTCTTTTCCTCTGTCTAAGCCAGACTTGGGGGAATACAACAATTATGAAAACACTGCATGGGCCTCTATTTTTTAGAGAGGTAGTTTCACTAGACAGCACTTCCTTAGGAAGAAAATGGGCCCATTCCTCCTCCTCCTTTAGTCAGTCTCCCTCCCTCCTCCCTCCCTCCCTCACTTTCTCTCCAGCCCTCTCTGGATCCCTCCCATGGCCCTGCGCGCTCCTTTAATGAGTAGCTGGAAATGACAGCTTTAATCACCGCCTGTGGCCACGGCGAAGGGCCCGTTAATGATAGAAAAGAACAGAGGGCCATTTGCATCAATCAGTCCTAAATCACTTTTTATGATAATGCTGTAGAGAGGGAGGAGAGGCTATCCAGATGACTCCTGCATGATGATGATGATGAGGCTCTACTCTCCCCACCCTTGTACCCATGGAGGTTTCTTAAAGGGATACACCAGCAGTAGTACTAGACTGCTCCTACAGTACAGTGTGCCCTGGCATGGCTATCAGGAAACCTATACTACACAGTACTTGGGCCATCCTCCCCAGATACTGACCCAAGATGCCAAGGACCACCAATTTATGTTTGGATTGCTTTACAAAAACAATAAAATACTTGCTGTAGGCAAGAAAACAGCCTGACAGGTTCAAAACAGGTTAGAAATGTGTCTTCGAGCTGTACAGGCCAGATTAGCCAAAATACTTACTATGCAAATCTACCAAGATGGTAAGTAGTGATAAATAGGAGAGGTGACTTTTTTAATTGTTGCTTTGGGGTGTAAAGCTCTGCTAGATAGCCTAAAAGGGTAAAAGTGACACAGTATGCTTTTTTTGCTGATGTGATATAGGTGGTCATCACTTACAGCTATACAAAAGCTCATGTCTAAAGGGCAAATGTTACCCAAAGAGTAGTTGAAAAAAATGGAATATACTTGCCAAAGGTAGTACATATTATTAATGAAACATTTTCATCTGTATAGAGTCTAGTTTTAAAGTCTTACTTTAAAGTGTTTCAGCTATTGTTCAGTGCGTTGCTGTCCAGCACAGCGTTGTTTTTCATATTACCGCTGCGGGGAACACAAGATATATTCTAATTCTACACATAGTGGCTTTAAGGATAAAAAACATGAAAAACTTTAAAAGCAACATGTTTTGTATTGGGTTACTGTTGATTCTTAATAGTTGTGTTTAATTTATATTCATGTAGATATTGCAAAAATAGGATTTTAAATGTATTTTGTCGGGAGTATTATTTTCCAATGCAATTGAAAACAATCCTCTTCACTGCATTCTGTGCTGCTGTAGCATTGTTTTGGTATGTAATGTAATATATTTCTAATTGTTTGTGTACAACACAATAATCAAAATCTATTTGGTCACAGAAATGTTATTAAAGAAATGGACTTAAAGCAACACTATGTAACTTTTCCCGCTTCAGTCCCCCTACAGGTCATCTCATTGGAACTGTAGCTGCAGCTAAAAGTTACATAGTGTTGCTTTAAATAAGAAGAAAAATATTAATATTAGAATTTTTTTTTCAGTGAAATAAATAGTGACAATATTTCGGTTAAGAATAAAGACATAAAAGTTGACATAACAAACTACAATAATGGTCTTTCATTGGGCACGGCATGTCACTAAGTGGGTTAAGTAAATGAATGAATCCAAGATTTCTGTTCGTTAAACAAGACGGAACAACAGTGCAACAGCTGACAGCTCTCTGTGTGGCTTCAATCAAACCTTGACTGCTTTCAGAGCAGATAAAGCAGACTGACAAATGACAGACTATACGCTCCACACAACCTGCAGAGAAGTACTGATGTACTTGAGTATTCCACATACTGGAATGAGTAAAACAAGCATTGCTATCTTTTTCATTTAATCAACAAGCTATCTACTGTTTAATTACATGTGATGTGACATTCTGTGTTTCTATAATTAATTCAGAAGTGCTCTGATTAAATGCAATCAATTTGATTGTTAACACAGCAGGGCTTTCTGAACAAAGATCATCTGTGGAAATATAATGAATGCAATCAAATGACATAAAATCTCATTTGCATTCTGTTGTATTGACACACAAGGAGAAAATAGAAAGCCTGATTAAACCAGGCAGACGACTATACATACAGAGAAAGCTTCTCTATGTTGTATGTATAGTCGTCTGCTTCAGGAAAATAGGCATTTCAAATGTTACTTAATAATGAGAGTGTATAAGGAGCTGCATGTTAATAAACACTGAGGTACAAAGCCATCAGGGGAAGGTTTCTGCACCTGATGCTTGCCTCATACAGTATGAGCCAGAGTATTTCCATCAGATCCAGTGAAAGATCATTCAAAACAATGATGAAAGAAAGTGTACACTTACCTCAGACACCACTAAACCCAGTCTGAGTAATGCTAATCCTGGCCTCTGTGTCGAAGACAAGGTGAAATGAATATTGGAAAGGCGATACTCCAGAAAGACATAAACAAAGTAAGACTTCCCTTGGAAAAAAATTTAAATAATAATTCAAATGTCCATGAATGCTTGAATAATTGGTTGAAAGGCTTGCCAGTGCCTGGCAGTTTAAAATGGCAGAACAAAACATACCAATTTGTCACAAAAGGAGACTCTGACAAGCGCAGAATCCTCACCAACACACAGACAGGCATGACAATGCCCCTTCAGGCTATTGCCTACTTCTGCTCTCTCTCTCTACTCTCTCTCTCTCTTTCTCACCTACTCTCTCTCCGCCACAGATGGTTTCTTGTGAGTGCAGGGGAGGGCATGGCTGTTCCACAGTAATCCCCAGCCACACAGACGGAAAAGCTTGTTAGAGCACTTGCTGATCACCACAGAAAGTCAAACCCGAGCCAGGGAAAGGTCACCAGGAATTAGGCTATGCTCAAACTCCAAAGGCTTGCCTAATTCCCCTGATAAGCCCCTTTGAAACTCAACCTGTTCTGGCTGTGCCATGGGCTCAGCCTTGCCTAGAACTAAATCCCTCCACTAAATCTAGCTGGAACTCATTTACACAGAGGAGCACACACACATACCCACACAGGCTCACAGCTGCACACACCACTGACGGAACAGGCAAGGCTTTTCCCGATGACTAGACTAGAACAATCGACCAAAGAATCAATGATTCCCAATGTGTGTGAATGGAATTGAAGCTGCCTAGACGCAGCACCGGGGCTTTAACACTGAGCTCCTTTGGACATGAGGAAGCTTTGAAGCTGGAATGGGTTCTGGGTTTGGACTTCATGCTGCTGTTGTTGTCAATTATCCACTTTAAAAAGGACACCAGAGAAAAAAATGTAAACTAGCAGTGAGTGAAAACAGACCTGTGGGGCATGAACAGCTGAGTTATGTGGAATGTCTGAATGTAATCGGTCCTTAGCGTCAGCTGTTCTGAAACAAAACACATTGAACAGTATGTGCTGGATTTTTAGAAAATACAAGCGCTAAGGCAAACAAATGTAAACTGTCTAACCATGTTGGAACAGCCCTGTGTTTTCACACTCACAGACACGGTTTACATTACTTTAATTATTTCCACCCTCGCATAATAATTGCAACTATTACAGCGCCAGTATTTGCATACTCCTTCCTCTCTTTCACTTTCTTAGGTAACACATGTACCCAAGAGTTAAATAAGAAATCCTCCGGAAGAAAAATAGAAGTCATTTAACAAAAAAAGAGGACTGCTGTTTATATTCAAGAGCGCTGTTGGCTTTATTCTCATAGAAAAAGCTCTTAAACGTGACACTGAAAAAGGAAAGTGGAAAGGCATCGACAGTCCAATGGCCGTAAATATGGTACATTTCCTTCATATGAAAAAAAGCTTGGGCTCAACTTTCTATTCCGCCAAAGCAAAGTGCCCAGGCAGCTCAGAGCTTAAAGACATCCTCAGTATAAACTCAGCAGATCCTTCCCTCCTGATAGATCAAAGAGGCAAGGGTAGATGTGCAGTGATCGCATTGGCATGCTAGTCCACTTGTCTTTTATTTCCTAAGAATGCCTAAGGGTGTTTATATTAGCTACCATTGCTTCGTAGCATACCCGAGTACGATTTTTCCACTCCCCCGCCGCTAAGCTTTCACATTAGTAATGTTGTCCCGTACATGAGTACAGTTGCACACACATCATCAACTTGAGATTTGTTTATATTGTCGTCAGCGTAGAAAAATGCACCAATGGCAAGATCCCAAGTCCATACCAGTGGCGTAACGAGCCAACACCGGGCCCTTATTCAGGATTATCAAGGCGGGCCCCCCTACTACAGCACGTGATGACGTCGCGCAATGTCCACGAGTAGGCTACCATGAAAAGGACAGGATAGGATCATAGAGACACAGCATTTAAGAGAGGAGTTGACTGACAAAATCAGGAGTAGCCTACGCGCACCACAACAACAACAAAACACTGGTGAATGCGCACCATAACACATGAAAAAACACACATGGGCAGTCTCTCCAGGATTTCAAGGCCTTTTTTGAGATTGTTGTGGCCCAAAATGCCTGATTTCGCGGGAGCTTTTGTAAAAAATTGCGATAAAAGTTGCAAAGTCTTTTCTATGTTTGTTGCAATGAAGTTGCGGAAGACGGAGAAAGTCGCAAAAAAAGTTGCAATTGCGCTTGTATAGTTCTTTAAAAATTTTAAGAAAACTTGTTTTGGGGAGAATAATAATTATTACTATTAATGAATTACTCTGGGCTGAGATTTCCTAGGAACCTTAAAGGCTCAGGATGCTGCAAATGTTGGTATAATATGAAAATGGCTGGTGTATTTAAGACAAAAAATAATAATTTATTGAATGAATCAAATATGAACATATCTGTCACTGTCAGTGGCTTGTTGATCTTTACATTGTTAGTTAATTTCCTATCCTGGCCTGGGCTGGGACACACATTCATACGGTTTGATAAAGTACTTATTGGACTGTAACTTAAAGCTGTCCTCAATTTAGGTCATCCTGTACGTCTCATCTCTGGTTTTTCCTGCATCCACCGTGTGTGATTGTGTGTGTTTGTGTGTGTGTGTTATGTGTGTGTGTGTGTGTGTGTGTGTGTGTGTGTGTCAGTCGCGGGGGGAACTGAGCAGCCCTGCCCGCTGCAGAGACCCGCAGCAGTAGCTTCCAGCGACTTTATAGTGATAAATCGTTACAGCGTACATTGATGTTATAATGTATACAGGTTGGCAGGACGGTCTGAAATGTCTTTCGCTGTACGTTTTGTTGGTAAATGTGAGATGTTGGAGTCACACATGTGTCTCGTCCATGGATGTATTAAGAGAACAGTCTCGTTTTCATATCAGAAACAAGGAAATTAATTTGACCCATTCTCACTCCCGCTTGGTCAGTGGCTGCACGTGGGACTGCTGGGATTGTCGCGAGTAATGGAAATGCGATAGGGGGCCCCGGCTGTCAATCAATATCTTCCAGTGATGCGGGCCCCTGATTTGTCCAGGCCCGTAAGCAACCGCATACCCTGCTTCCCCACTAACACAGAACGTTTAGGGAACGTTGGGGAACGTTAGTCTTTGGTTCTCTAAAGGTTAGTTCGAACCAAACCAAAAACTAACGTTTAGGGAGTTCCCTCAGGGTTATAACGTTCCCTAAACGTTAGGGGAACCAACCAACTGAAACGTTCTCTTGTGGTTGCACTGTACCTCCACACAACGTTCCCATTTGGTTGTTTTTGGTTGGTCTAATAAAATCTAAGTAAGATAAACAGCATAGCAAGATAATATATTTATATTTAGGCTGATATCAATTTTGCTAAAAACTATACTTTTGTGCTTCATTTCGTTTTTTTTTAACTGTATTAGGTGAAAATACTTAAAAGAAGAATCTATCGATTTTCACAACTAAGAAAATTCACTTCTTTCATTTCACTTCTAACAGGTGGCTCAGTTCAGTGTTTAAATCCAACTGTTACACCCCCCCGCCAGTAGGGGAAGACCGTGGGTGTTTCTCAATCTCAAGAATGCAAAGTACGGACTTGTGTTCTTGGGGAGAACGTTCTTGCTGGTTGTTCTTGGAAGAATGCACTCGCAAGTTCATAAGCACAGAAAACGCTGTTAACAGTTTGAGACAATGCATTTTTCCTGTTATTGCTCAACACTCCCAGCACAGAGACTACCTGCAGGGCTCCAAAATACCAGCTAGAAATAAAAACCACAACAATATAACCACTTTGTATTAAAACAATCTCCGACAAGAAAACCTCATAATGCTACAACTATTGCAATAATATTGAAAAATAAAACTAATTGAGCTTTCATTTTATTGTTTATGGTTTAGCTCAAACACCCCTTACTTATTCAAAAGAGTGGAATGCGATACCTACTATTATTAACATATAAGTTTAAGTCAGTTTAAATTAAAAAAGAAATAGGCATATGCCCTGGTGTGTCCTATGTGTTCCTATTAGTGTTATGTGGAATTATCATTTCTATATTATTGTAGTGCACTGTATATGCCCAGGGAGATGGGAAATTAGAAATTCAAATTATAAAGGTTGGTGTCTCCCCTTTAGTCTACATAACATGTCATAGCATGTTACCACGATATGTACAACTGTTCATTTATCATACAGATTGAAACTCAACTTCTAATAAATCAGAAGACAAATACACCAAAAATATGAACTAAATACAAAATATAATGTAGGCTATAGCCTATGGCATAATTTAAACAAGTCTCCCGAAAAGAAACGGGTATATCTCATAGACTAATAATATACAGTCTATGGTATATCTCTCCTCTGCCTGCTGTGCTGTGTGTGTGTTGTGTGTGTGTGTTTGTGTGTGTGTGTGTGTGTTTGTGTGTGTGTGCTTGTTGAGTTTAACTCCGAAAAGACAGTTAACCACAGGTTCCTGTTAATCTTATGATGGACGTGTTGTGATATTTAAACAAACGACTGTCAACGGCGAAATAAAAGCCTCTTATTCACGGGACCGGTCTAAAAGACCTCTGGTATCAGCGTGGTCTCCGAGTGTGACTGTCCGAGCGATGAGGTAGCGGCTCCGGCAGGCGCAAGCTGGCGGCCGCGTCACTTTATGGAGCTCCGAAAACTCCGAAAACTATACAAAAACAACCAGACACAAGAACAGCTTCTTTCCCACTGCCATCACTCTCCTGAACTGCTGATAAGTGGGCTCATCCCCACTTTGGCCATTCACCTACACATTACATACTTTATCATTCCACTATGCATCTTGCACAATACATTTGCACTATTACTTTGCACTCTACATCCTTATCTATTTTGTATTTAGTTTATTCTTCTTTGTATATTGTAAATTAAAGTTTTAAATCCCATCAAGTTTGCCTGTTCATTCATTCCTGCTAATATATAATAATTCATTCCTGCTCATGCAGACGGTTTAAAGTAATAATAAAATTAGTATCATTGTTGTTAAAGTTTGTTAAAGGTTAGGGGAATGTAAAAAAGAACGTTAGGGGAACGTTCCCTGAAGGTTGCAACGTTAGAGGAACGTTCAGAGAATGTTCGATGTAACCAAAAACAAACGTTCCCAGAACGTTCAACCAACTTTCCATTATAACTAAAACACAACCAAAACCTAACCAAACCTAACCTTCAGGGAACGTTCGCGCAACCAAAAACGAACATTCCCAGAACTTTCTGGGAACCAAAAATTGTTAGCCGGGTTACTGATAGTTACCGATATTGTTTATATTTTGGAGACAATGTCAAGAACGACCCTCCCGCCTGCCTTCCTATGCTCAGAGGATGAAATCCCCGCGTATGCAGATTTCAGAGGAGATGGGCGGAGTTGAAAAAATGCCTTTGTAACTCTACTCGCCGACTGCTACTCGGGTTAAATAGCAGTCCACTCCCGTGTTTTAGTGCAGATGGGTTTTACTCCTGTTGCTAACGTGCACAAGAATCAAACTGAAGACCACTTTTTCAAGTGGACCCGGGATCGGCGAACTGTGCCTGGGTACCGTACACAGTGTTCACACTAATCAAACGGATTTGGACTTTGGGGTCAAGTGTACTCAGATACCGGCCTGGTTCCCTGATGTGAAAACCTCCAAACACTGTGTTATTGCCATTTTCATCTTCTAAAAATTCCTCCATTTCCAGCACTCTGCAAAAAAAGTGAGCTGAAATACAAAGAGTGAATTGTTGCATTCTTTGTCATTTCACATCTGAAACTAACACTTATTTCTATCAACATCTTAATTATATACTACAAGCCCAACACTTTGCTCAAGTGTGGAGTTTACTGAGAGAACTATGGCACTGACAGCCAATAATCTGGCTGTTGTGATGGTGTGACGTGCAAGCTGTTTGGCCCTGGGCGCCTGTCTATGGAATGATGAGAACTCTTGTTTTTATTGTCATTGCAGTGAAGTATCTCTCGCCCTGTCGTGTCAAACTTGATATTAATCACCAGCATGGAAAAATCAGCTTTGCCACCAACTGACATAACAGTTGTGACAAGAATGCACATGCAGCCTGTATGAGCATGGCACACACTGGATTTACTTTATCACCTGTTCCATAGCATAGATTTGCTGTTCCCATGTTTATTTAACCAAGAAGTAAAAAAATAATAATTCTACATCCACATTTGTGTTTTTCACTGGAAAAAACAACAAATCCACTACATGCACTTTAGACCCTTTGGCAGTTCATCCATACAAACTCATATGGTGCAGCCTATTATTGTTCAAACCCAAGGGACATTTGACTTTCAACTAAAGATCCAAAAGTATCAAAAGATACCAAATTCGGTCCGTCAAGCTAAACTCTAGGAAAAAGTGCACAACATGTTGAAGACTTAAAATATATATATATATATATATACACACAGTATCTCACAAAAGTGTGTACACCCCTCACATTTTAGTAAATATTTCATTATATCTTTTAATGGGACACTATTAAAACTGAAGAAATTACACTTTGCTACAAATGGCAGATTGGCATGGGGTACTTTCCATAAAATCATGTCTCAATGCAAATCAAACTAGCTATTACGCTAACTGACATAAAACCATGCCAATCTCTAGGTATGGTGAATGGTATGTGATGATGTGGGGGGTATGGTGAAGGGTATGTGATGATGTGGGGGTATGGTGAAGGGTATGTGATGATGTGGGGGTATGGTGAAGGGTATGTGATGATGTGGGGGTATGGTGAAGGGTATGTGATGATGTGGGGGGGCTATTTTAATTCCAAAGGCCAAGGGAACTTTATCAGGATGCATAGTATCCTGGATCCATGAAATAACTGGCCTTTAAAAATAAACATCTGCCTGCCTCTATGGGAATTTAACATAGGGGTGTACTGACTTTAGTTGCCAGCGGTTTAGACATCTAGACTTAATGGTTGGTGTTGACTTATTTTGAGGGGACAGCACATTTACACTGTTATACAAGCTGTAAACTTAATACTTTACATTGTAGCAAAGTGTAATTTCTTCAGTGTTGTCCCATTAAAAGATATAATGAAATATTTACTAAAATGTGAGGTGTGTACTCACTTTTGTGAGATACTGTATATAATGCATCCAAAACAAAAAGGCACATAATGTATCACAATGCATTCTACCGTACAATGATGAGGCATATTGACATGTAGTTTGTTAAAATCAAGGTTGAGTTTTAGTGTTCATTTTATGTCTTCAATACTGTAGATAGCTATAGAAAAATGACAGGAAATGAGGGGAGAGAGAAATGACCCAGACAGACGTGACCGGCAACGTTTTGGCTCATGACCCCTTAGCACAGGCTACCAAGGGGCCCTTACAAGACCTATAATTGTAACAATATAAAATTACGTCAGATCTTTAAAACTGTTGACATACTGTGTGTCAAGTTCAATCCATCACTAAAAAAGCAAAAGCATAGGGTGCTCTCAACACAACATAGTGTAACAGAGTTGCTCTCTCAACGAGCGTAGAAAGTGTGGCCTCAGGTGTGATGTGATTGTCCTTAACCCAAGGTGTTGCTAAACCCTGGCCCTTCTTTTATCTGCGCTTCAATTGGCACGCTGTTATGCTGTTTACTCAGCTTTAAGTGCTGCCACACTTTGCCACCGTGCAAATGAAGTGATAGGAACTCCAGTGCTAAGTGAGCATCAGCCTCTCCATAGCACAAAGGCTGTTTGGCATAGGCTGGTGAGGCAAAGGGAAAGGCTGGTGATTGCATTTCAGAGTCAGAGAGGAAGAGAAATACACAGTAAAAGGTGAGGTAATAGACAAATAATATCAAGAGGAGAATGAGGCAGTGCAGTGAACTGGGAAGTACAAGGCCAAGGGATGTTTGTTTGCATTTGTGAGTGGGTATTGGGGGGGAAAGCAATGTTATTTGATATTATCAGAAACAAAAATCTGGTGCAAAGGTAAGCATCTTTAAACTAAAATTAGGTATAAACAGTACTTATAGCTTCAGAAATCCAGAAGCAAACTGGAATGTTAGATCACTTGCAGTCTTAAGTCCCTTTCACACATCACTGCAAACCTAAAATTATCTAGATGTTACCCGATGGAGCTGTACGTGAGAACGCAAATGTCTGAATCATTTGGATCGGACATCAAACGGTCTTTACCATCCCAGCTCCCGAGTACAAAGTCTGTGTATTCTCCGATTGAGCCCACAGTGTGAGACTTTACAGCAAGCGACTGCGCGTGTTGATGACATTTCATGCGGCTCGTTCAAACCGGAAGAAAACTATCATCCGACGGTGAAGACAAAGATGCCAACACCATTAGACAAATTCTAAAAAGTATAAAAAGTGAGATTGCGTCTAAAAGACAATCTCCTGTTGTGTGCTACATGTGTGAAAGGGAAACTCCGAACTACGTCTAGACCTGATTCCTCGGACATTGTCCGGAGTTCACAGATGAAAACGGCTTTAAAGTGTGATTTGCATTGGTGAGATTACAGTGAGCAGACCTAGCTATGCAAAAGAAGGAGAGGGGCACCCTCACTGAATCCTGCAGCTCCTTCACAGATTTGTGTTTCCAGCCATTGGCAGTTATGGCTTTGCATTACAGTTAGCCATCGGGGCTAAGGCTTCAGGCGCCTGTGCCAACCTGGAAAGAGAGAACGTTCTCACAGCTTTGCTGTAACCTGCCCTTTCCGTCACACGGCCAACAGGTTCGGCAGACACCTCTTTCCTGGCCAAGTGCAGGTGAAGCACACAGTGATGGCTGACAGGGGGTTGGCCCGGGGAAAGATGTGAAGGCCATTATGGTAATAGGGGAGTAGTCTGCCAGGGACATGTCAATAGCAAAGAACAGAGGTCTCCTGCATGAGGTTGTGTGAGGTTAGCCAACCAAACATAAGCATATCACCTGGGAAATGGCTTATTAAAATGTGCTGCTCTATGTTATGCTCTGAGGAGTGTAAATATGCTGTCTCTGTCAAAAAACAGCCAGATTTAATTTGCGACTAACATCGTTTCATTGTTAGTAAATGGTGTGTATGCATATGTAGCTAAATGTGTCAGCATGTTTGTATATGTACAGTATGTATGTCCGTGTGCAGGAGATAAAGCGCTGCGGTGGATGATGGCGGCAGGCCTAGGCCAGGGCCTTTCTTCAATGCTCCTCATTAACAGCTCATAATGGCTGGCAACGTCCTCGCGCCACCCTGGCTCACTCTCATTAGCAGCTGGCAGCGAGGCAGGGAGATGAGTGGACGTTGGCACCAACCCATCGGCACTCAAGTACAGCATGGGAGCGAAGCAGGGAATGGGGAACGAGGAGGAAAATAGGTGGCACGAGAGGGAAAAATCCTCATCTCAGTAGATTTAATTAAAACTGGGGTGAACAGATGGGGAAGATGGCGTGAAGTCCAACAGGAGACAGCTTATCTGTCTGGGTTTCCACATTTCTCTTTCCATCCCTCTCTCTCTCCCCATCCGACTGCCTCACTCTCTCATCTCTGCACTTTTTTTTTTCTTTTTAGATAAATTCTTGGCTTCAAGAATGTCCCAATTCAAAACATCCACACTGGCGGTGTGACAGATGACAAAAACAAGGGAGAATAAAAAAATCTGACACAGCTCACATGGGCTCTTGAAGAAACATGGGCCTTTATTTTGCTGTGGATAATTATGGGCTGGGCTAGTGCCGGCCAGCCCAGCACTGGGCCCGAGATGTTGTGCTTAGAGTGGCTAAGCCCTTATTAAAAGGTAATCCAGGCAATCCCTGTGTAAAATAAAAGAGCTATTTGTTTAAAATAGAGAACCACCAACCGCAGATCCAGCCAGACAGAGGGGAAGGTCACTCAGTGTAGGGTTTTAGATCAGAAAAAAGATCAAGCCTGCCTGTGGCTCTTTTTTCTGCTCTGTCCCAGAAGAACTCGCTTTTCATTCAAATGTAATTATCACCGCGCAGTAATATGACCTTCATGGCTGCATGTTAAAAGGAGCAAAAACAAAGCATCCAGCTCCTTCAGTCCCTGTGGCCATCCCGGAGTATACAGAGGGATCATAGAGACAAGCAAAAAAAACACTAAATGAATTTTAAAGCATTGTATAATAATGGCCCTTTCACTCTGCAGAGAAATGTAAATGCACATGCAGTGCATGTGTGTTAATCGCTGCTGCGATTTCTGGTATTTTTACACCGTGTTTGACATACTGTATCTTTGATTGACATTTGCTGCTGAAGCGTCACATAATATCCTAGCAACCACAGTAGGAATTACACAAACATAAATCACACAAGGGAAATAAATCCTCACATTCACATCGTTTAACAATGCCACTAGTTTTGCATTTTCATCTGAAATTTTTCTGCCTTAGCTCAATTCCCCGCTACATTAACCTCATTATCCTTTGAACCTTTTCACTGTTAATGCCAAATGCAATTTGTATTCTGAGGCCAGGCAAAAAGCTCTAAACTGATTATCCCAATTTGAACCGTGGCAGTCTTAGATATTGTTGAGTCTGAAAGGGCCATCTAGCTGGTGAATGGGCTTCTCATATGCCTTCTGAGTTTCATGACACAATGTTGCGTCTGCTTTGCAAGGGATAAATTAAGCGTGTGAAAGTCTAAGCAAAGCCCTCATTTTCCAGTTAATCAAATCTTCCCCTAATCAAATTAGCGCACATAATTTCTCTGGATGCGTGGTACAAAAACAGCATTATCCCCCTCTTCGGAGCTGAAAGGCAGGGAATCAGCGTGGTGCCTCTCTCTCCTCTGCATGAGCGGCCCTCAATGGAAGAGGAGGGCCGGGGTGAGGTGGGGGGTGGAGGAGACCAGGGGCGAAAGGGGAGGGCACGGCTCTTCCCAGTGGCCTAACAGAGAAAGGCAAGGCCGGGGTAAACTTTGGCAGCGTTTAAGTTCCCAGCTCATTAAAAAGCCTGGCTCAGTGGCCACCTCCAGGGAGCACTGGAGCATTGGCTAATGAGGTACTTGTTTAATTTTCTTTCAAAGGGCTGGACATCTGTGACACCCCTCCACACTCCCTCCCATTTCTCCCCTCAGCCTTCAACCCCCATGCCTCATCTTTTTTCTTAAAACCCCACACAAAGCCCATCTATCAATAGGCCGCAGGGCTCTCTCTGGTTTGATGAAGTGTCTCTCATTGAATAAGGCAGATAATACATTTGGAGGAGTGCAGAACAATTGCCATTAACTCTGATCTCTCCCTCTGAACAGTCAAAGCCCATCATGGAAATTCAATAGTGGTCAAGCTAAATGGATAAATGTTCACAGTCCACCGTAACGTTCTAATTGATTTCCCTTCATGAGATAATCCACTCTCAACAGTGGTCCTCGCCACTCCCTTTCACCCCTGCCACCCCTCTGTGGAGATACTGCAAATAGAAAAAAAAGGGGAATCACTGGTATGTATTCATCTATTTGAGAAGTGGCAGGTTCACCTCGCCATTTTGATGTATTGGAGAGGCTTGAGTCCATTTTCTCTGACCTGCCAACCTCTGCCACACTGACCTTTATGTGGGGCTTAGTCTCCATATCTAAGCCCCATAACACCTCAATAGACATTCAAAGGCACCCCTCTCTCTCTCTGTCTCTCTGTAATTGGAATTCAAAGCAGCTAGTGCCGTGTCTCTCTTCATTGGTCACTTCCACTTATTTCATAATGCGTCTCGATTCTTTCATTATGAGAGCTGTCTGACTCATATTTGCACCTTGATGCCCTCATAATGTCTAAGAACATGGGTAGAATACAAATGTGCTCCTCCTCTACATTTCCTCCTCGTCTTCATACGCAGTCCTTCCATGTGATCTTCAGCTAACAAAGTATTTAAAAAAAAAAGGATATGAACTAGTTGTAGAAGAAGTAAGAAAGGGAGAGGAAGATGATTGAACGGGCATGTCAGAAACATGTTGGGAACCAGTTAAAAGGCCTCATGAAAACATTTGTCAATTTGCACGATGTAAACAGGCTGTAACAATGTGTCTAGGGGTCAGCAGGTCAAACCCATGGATCATGCATCAGCTGGCGCGTGGTTATTGTTCCACTCAGCCTGTCAAAGCAGGGGCACAGGGTGTGAGCTTGAGTGTGTGTGACAGAGGGAAGATGTGGAGAAGAGGCGCAGAGGCCTTGGGGGTGATCAGAACTAAACCACTGGGCTATTATTAGAATGCCACTAGAAAGCACCATCTGGGTTGTTTAATGAGCCTTTATCACCGTGTTAAAAAGAGCCTCAGGTTAATTTCCTGAAACAATATGTTTATAAAAGACTAGGGCAGGTTGTAAAAAAAAGCATTGTGCATTAATAAAGCACTGCTTTTTCTAAAAGTCACAATGTAGCAACATATAGCTTTCATGAATATCATCCAGCAGGCAGCACTGTCGTGCACATTTCACTTTAACTGTCAGGAACTTTGGTGGGTTAGAATGAATTGTGTTTTTCACTTTTTTTAAATAGATAACAGCTGCAAATTCACAACACGACACATGACTGTGATATACAGTATGTTGGGAGGACTGGCTGAATGTAAGAAAACACTAAGAAGCATTCAGCTACAGTACCATTGATATGACAGAATTATTTGTGTATTAGATCGACTGTTTTGTGGTATTTTTTTGTTCATTTCGAATATTGCAACATGATTGAAACTGTTTAATCATGTCAACCAAAAGAGAGGTTGTAAAATACAAATGAAACGATCTAACATAACAGCCAGCTATGTCAGCACGTAGCAGAGTCCTTAGCCAGTGGCCAGAGTTGGTAATGTGGTGCAAACCAATTGCGACATGGTCTTGACAGTGAGGGTGTTGTGCATGTCTCCTGGACTGGCTCATAGTGACCCTTGGCCTCAGGTTTCACCATGCAGCCTGATTCACCAAATGGCCATGTGAAGTGGCAGCAGATGCTGGCCGTGGAGCCGGAGGTCAGCACCGGGGTGATGGTTGACAGGGCAAGAGTGTGGGGGTGATGTTATCTATCGCCCTCCGACAGCCTACAGGCTTTCCATCAAATGGGCTGGCCCATATGGGTCAGACTGTAGGGGAGCGGTTCCAAAACACTTCTGAGAGACACACAGTTACACACACTATCTGTGGACGAGGTTAGGATGAGAGATCAGACAAGACAACAAATCCCCAGTTTAACCCGCTTGGAGGAAAAATCTTGAGTGGCTGATCAATGTCTGCACAACTACACGTTACACGTGTCAAACAGTAAGCATACTCGATGTGACTTTGGGCAAGGAAAAACACCATGTTTCTGAGTATATCAGATGGAGTTGTCAGCAATTATATTGTGTTGAGAAAGAATAAACCCGTCAGTCAAGTTAACAACAGGTCAGGAGCTCCCAGACGGCATTGTGAGCCGGGGATGTTAGACCACTACCATGCTTGATCAGGGCATTGCCTTCAGCTACACTGCTACCCAGAGCCAACCTTGGTGGTGGGAGGAGATCAGTTTGCGTTTTCGGGGGGCTTGATGGGTGGTAAAATTGTCTTCTGGATACCTGCCAACCCTTCGACTGACTCCTCAGCAAGCACCCTGGAGGAGACCTTCAGACAAACAGAGCCTTCTTCCTCTCATGCCTCAGATCTACCTAGGTGTGGAGTTTAGCCATGTATGATTGTTGTCTTGTGTTTTATTGCCTAGTCTTTCCAAAACTCCTGTAGGCAATCATACATGACACAGCCTGAGGCAGCCACGTGAGTCCAGCACTGACCCATAAGCCCTTGGAATCCATTTCTGTCTTTGAGCAGACTTTATTGGACCAAACAGGACAGGAAGGACAGCCTCGTCAGATACCCCAGAACAAAAAAAAGATGCCGCATGAAAACAAAACACCGTCCAAAACAAAGCTAACCACTTGCACAGAGATGTATTAAAGATGCATTACAGTAAAATTGTGGTTGACAAGTTGGCAAGAGAAGGAGCGAAAGCCTCAAAGCTGAGTTTCAGAAAATATGTCCTCAATTATGTCCAACCAAAGCCAATCATCAAACAACCTCAAACACGTCATTTCATATTTGTCTTTCTTGATGCTGAGTGACAGGCAGAACAATCAAATTAAGTTCCTCTCAGCAAACCCACAAGTGTAATTATGCACTAAGTAGGAACAAATCAACACACACAGTGCAGTTGTATAGTAATATTGACACACGGTACTTACCAAAGGGAGAGTGAATAGAACATAATAGACTCTGAAAAGAGCAGTTGTCTTTTGCACTGTCAGTTTCAATTAGTAATTTAAAGAACAAGCCTCTTTTCATGAATAAGAATGATTATTAAAAACTGTTCAAAAAAACTTGATAACTATAATATGAAAAGAACACAGCTTTGGTTTCTATTGTGAATTGAGAGTTACATTTTCTTTGTAAGGACCCTTTCTTTCTAATTTAGTCATATCTCATTTCACTTTTCATGATTTATGTTGGTATTTGTACTGTTTGTAGTGTAGTGCTAATTATATATCTGAAAAGTGGTAGATGGAGAGATAAGGATTATGACCAGTACAGACACCACATTGTGCACAGAACATGGTGGTAATTGCAGCAGCTCTGATCCCTATACTGACAGTTATGTTTCAAATGCTGTAGTAGCCCTACACTCAAAAACTCAACCACAGGTAATGCCACAGAGAGACACAGGAAGTGGGTCTAGCTAAGATCCACAGTGCCCATCTACAACCCAAGGCACACTTAATTTAATGAAGCAAGATGATGTGTGTGTGTGTGTTCATTGTTTTTATATACAGACAGCAATGTAAGAACAGTAAAGAAGCTGTACAGTTAAATGAGCAGAGTAATTGCCCATTCATAAAGCTCCAGTCAGAGTTATTCAATCTAGCCAAGAGACAGAGCCACCTGAAAACCCTTGAAATCCATTGTAACCAATATGATTGCATGCTGACCACAGCCACAATGCTCAGAGAAGGAAAAAAATAAAAATGGTTTGATAATAAGATTGATTTTGGATCTGTATCAAACTGAAGCGTAATAGTTACAACGTGAGTTTTAAAGACAACTGTAGGGGCCAGATCATACTAGCGAGGAAGTGGTTTGAAAGGCGTGTTGTTTGTTGCCCATACTTGATGCAAATGTCCACAATGGAAGGCAGGGTAAAATGCCAGACGTCATAGAGAGGGGGGAGATGGGATATTGTTTAAATATGGAGATAATGGCATATCTTTACAGACAGTCACTCTTGGAAGACTTTTACAGTGTTGAACTCACACAAAAAGTCCCACAAAGAGTTGTGTGACAAATAAAAAAAAGAGAGCTCAAGGAGATTGAATCCATTACACTGGCCCTTAAAGTCACAACATAAAGAACAAAAACTAAAAAAATCAAAGTAACCCGCATATAATAAGTTCATATTTGCATTTGTTTGGAAGGTTTGACTCTTTTATAGTGAATGGAAGCATTTCTAATGTTAGATTTGTCATTTCATTATTAGGACTAAAGTCCACACCAAGTCCAAGTCCATCTACTCAATATGAAAAACAACACGATTCGCAGAAAATCACTAAATAAACATGGCAGCAATTAGTTCCATGTCAATAAATACACACCTTGTAAAACGCAAAGTTTAGATCAATGTTTTTGAAACAGCGGCCCACCGTGTGTACCTGACGGGCTCAGAGGGTGTCAGCGGCTTGTCAGCAGGATCATTTGCCATCTGTACAGGAATGCGTTGCGTTGCTGTGTTGTTCCTGCTGTTTAACACAGCCACTAATTGCAATGACAATTGGGATCTGAGGGTCTCTTCAAGTACTGCTATACACCAGGAAGAAGACTTGTGACATATTTCAAATGGTATCTCCATGAGTTCAAAGTAAAATTGTTAGGCAGAGCCTGCTGTTGTGACACAGATCACTGTGAGCATATGTTCAGATATGCAGCTGTATTTACTATATAAATACAGCATGCTAATTGCTTGAGCTTCTAAGTACAGTAACACACACCACTAATTGGCAATGATAGGGACATCATAGGAGCATGTAACATATTTAAGTACAAGCACTGGGATTTTAGCCACTTATACATTTTAGACTATTTGTACCTTAAGAATATATATATATATATATATATATATATATATATATATATATATATATATATATATATATATATATTCTTTAAATGGTAATTTCTGCTTCAGTCCAAACCTATACAGAAGATATAATTGCAGTTTATAACTGACTCACCTACATTGAAAGGTGGCCACAGTGACAGGGTAGGGTAGTGACGTGATGAATCAAACGGCGGGTGCGATCATTTGAAAATTCCCCTGGCAGATGTGGTTGTGTGCGCATCTTTGATTAACTTCATTAATATACATGCCTCGCTCTGATACACAGGCAGTGGCATATGGTAAAAAGCAGGAACAGGAAAGAAGTGATTTGCTGTTTGCTCTGGAAAACAAACAAGCCAACAGGTCCTAGCAGATGGCGCTGTGTGCGTTGCTGGTGGGAGGCAATGTGCTGCACCGGCGCTGCCGCCAAGCAGGAGCTCTCCTGTGGATGAAGAGAAGTCTGACTATCGCCCTCGGCCCGCCGCATGGTAAACAAATAAAGCAACCTTCTGCTTTCCTGTGTGTTGAGCTTTTTATCCTGCGTTGATCTTACCTCCTGATTTCAAAGCACAAAAAAAGAGCTTGTTTTTGGCAAGTTAAAGTGCTCTAGGCTTGATGCTCCTCAGAAAAGCAGCTTAAAGAAGAAATGTGTTTATTAATGGCTTGTTTGTGTGCAGCTCTCATTTCCCTCTCTACTCCCCTCGTCTTCCCTCAGCATGCCTGCAAGCGCACTTTCCACTTTGTTCCCATTTAAATAGGAAAGTTGGCGGCTCATTTACATTGATAATAGATGTTGGTTATGCATCAGCAAGAAACCACAGTTTAAACGGGGTTGTACCTTTCCCTTTTATACCACATGTATCACACAGGGAACTACCAAAACTACTAATAATATGCAGGAAATTAGAAAGTAAAATAAATAAGTATGAAAGGGATCAAATGTATACTTAACAAAGAGATGGTGCATTTGTCATCTGGTTACATCGACTCAGCTATTTAGCTGGCTAAAGTCTAATTTTATGTTGGCCACTTTATGATCAGTGACCACAGCATCAGGCATAGTGTTCTCTACCTCAATCTTACCAAACACTATATGACAAATTTCCTTGTGCAAGAAATATTTCATCAGAAATCCACTATTTGTGGCCCAAAGCTCTATTAAGTCAAAGTGGCAGTTTTCTGTGTGGCTCACTCAAACAATCACTGTGAAACATTATTTCATATCAGTGATCCTTTACCAACCAAAGCAGGATTCATAAAAATATCACAAACAATTCAGTCATTAACCCTGTATAGTACAGCACACTGCACTCCTACAATATGATTAACATATTTTGATTCAACTATGTTTCACCTTCGCTATCCAGAGCAGAGGATGGGCCAGGTATGTGAAAGAATCAGAGGGGAAAGGGGGTGGCAAGAGAGAATGAAGTGCTTAGTTGGCCGGTTGTTCAAGTGTGACCATTATCATTAGTCCCAGGTCTGCAGAGCCTGAGGCCCAGTCCTCTAATGCTCTCCCCTGCTTGCCGACCTGCATATACCTTGCCCCAAGCCAACACGTTCCTATAGAGCACAGGCTGCCAGGATTGATGTGCTGAATAATTCAAAGAACGGAGGAGATGGTCAAATGAGCTGACAGTGGTCTTAATCTGTGTGGGTATCTTTACTCTGCGTTGGAGGTATCACCATTTGTCATAATGACATCACATCAAGGACACAAAAAAGGCCAATAGGGGCAAAAGATGAGTGGTAGCAAGGTAGCGACCTATTGGTAGACATGATATCAAATTGGTAGACATGTTATCAAAAGAAAAGGTATTTGGCTGAACAGACAATATTAGAACATGGTTGGCAAAATTATGGAAGCACTTATTGAAACGGATCCCGATTAACTTTGAAGTGAATTAAAATGCAAACAATGCTAAAAAAACAAAAAGGTGAGTCGCATGAATGCCTACTATAACTTGAACTATATACAGAGCAGACTATAATTCACAATTTGTTTTATCTGCTACCTATGTACTTAAGTGTTTATATCCATATTGTTTAGGAATTGCAGCCCTATAATGGCCAAAAAATCTGGGGACTATGTGTAATCTCTAGAAACAGATACAGTATCTGAATATGAATGCAGAATCTGTAGGCAAAGGGACAAGGTTTTGGCTTATGTTTGTAGTCCAAGTAGTATTAATGAATCACGTTTGACTGGGCTTTGGTTGCTTGCAGGTAAATTTGGTCGTAGACGTCGTCTCTCAACTCCAACTCCATTCTCGAGTCTCATGTGTAATCAACTGTAAAGAATGGTCGACAAACGGAAGAGGAATAAAATCTGAGGGAGAATTCCACTGTAAGTACACAGTAGATGTACAGTATGTGTGCTTGTGCATGTGTAGATTACCAGTGTATCGGTCAATGCATGTCTGAAAATATATACACGTATTTAGAAACATTGTGTGTGGATAGATCTGTATATAAGGTTTGTAATTATCATGAAGGGCAAATAGGAGGATTTTAGATATTGGGATGGATGGTTGGGGGAGGAGGATTTGGGGAAAACGGCCGGAGAAATGATCTGCAGTTTATAGAATGATGTGATACAGGTCTTCACAACATAACACAATATGAGTTTGTGGTATATTCATGTTAACTGTTATCCATCTACCTAGGAATATACTTTGCAGAAATAATATACAAATATTCAAAAAATTAAAGCAAAACAGGTTTCACAATCACTATTAAGTTATTATCTATGAATATCTATCTATACTAATCTATAGTATTGAAAGTTAAGAGATGCAAAGCAGATATTCACTTATGATAAATGTGCTGATTATTACTTTCAGCATCTTTATAGCTAAACTGGTATCTAAGGCAGGTAAAAGCAGGACCAACACAGATCTCCATATCTTTTGCCTCCTCACAACTTTAATCTCAGGCTCAAGCATGCATGAAATCAGGCTCTTCTGCAGCCAATTTTTTGTGAGAATTAGAATCAGAAAAGAAATGTATTACCAAGTAAGTAGTACTTACAAGGAATATGCCTTGGTTTTTGGTGCATACATTCAACATTAATATGCAATAAACAAAAATAAATACAGAAACAAATAGCATACATACAACTATTTAACATTAGAAAAAAGAGGCTAGTAAATAGGAATAGTAAACTTGTTAGTTGATTTTTAATATTGTTTATGCTGATGACTGCAATACATGCAGAAGTGAAGATTAACCAATTGATTGCAATATTATCTTCTAGTATTGACCACATGTAAAAGAAGTAACGGATGGGATTAATGGGAAGTGTGTTATTCCCCCCTGCCTCAGCAGCTAGTCCATGTGTAAATACAATGTATTAAAGGGCAGTAGGTTTTGTTTGTGACTATCACCACAGCTAATGAACAACTGGACACCTCATTTTCTCATCAACACGGTCTCATCATGGGTTGTTCATGCAATTGAATGGTTTGGTAAACTCCTCCATATACAGTATGTTGCAAATGAATGTGTGAACAATCCACATATTATTGTTAGGCTGCTTTCTTTCTCTGAACTCCATTTCAAGTTGAAATACATGAAAGAATGATCTCTTCTTGAGATAAATGTGGTTTTCTACAACATTTTTTTATAAACCGTCTTCTTCTCATGGGATGTAAGTGGTTTTGTTTTATGTATGGTGGGGTGGGATTAATGCATAAGAAGAAGCTTTCGGAGGCTTTTATGTTTCCTGCGTGTTCGATATCCAAGGCTGCGATTAAGACGTGGTTGCTTTTGTCTAGAGCCTTGGTAGTGTTAATTTCATCATTTGCACTTAAGATTGCCTATCATCACCTTGCACTATGTATCAATTAACATACACCGTTTGCTGATGTTAATGATTAAGAAAGTTGCAGGCGCTGATTAAAATATTTCCCCTTGATTAGTGAACGGTAAACAACTTAGTGCGGCCCATTGCTGATGAACGCGTTGCAGCAATCAGTTGCTGACAGAGGAGGAGAGAGAGAAAGAGAGAGAAAAAACAGAGATAGTCAGGAGAAAAAAAAGGAGCAGGAGCCACAAAACTGAAGGTTTGGAGTCCATAATTAGGCAGCAGTTTTTTCCTTTCTAACCATTTTCCCAAAAGAGAAGAAGCCTGACTACTTAATTGGAGGAATCAAATTTAGTCAAGCGCCCCGTCGGCTCAAACCTACATCATTAAAGTTGCCAGCTAACAAACATCAAACACGAGGCAGCATTAATGAAGCAGATGTATTAATTTTCCATTTATGAGCAGCTAAGCAACTCACTGCCGCTCCCCGCACTCCCCCCACCCCCTTCGCTCCCTTTCTCCCTCTCTTTCTCTGACAGCACTATTAATGATCTTTAATGCCCCACAGGCAGTAATAGGCCCCACTGGGAGAGCCGAAACACTGCGATTTGTATTGAGGATTTAGACATAACGGGGGGAAAGGGAAAAGAGTGAGATCTTGGGGACAGCTCAGAGGCGCTTGATCAGGCCCAGGCCTCACAGGGGCGGCTGCCGCTCCAGAATAATAAATGACAGCCTCACGATTAAATCAAACCTTCTGCTCAAAAGGGCCAGAGCGGCTGATTGTCACTAACAATCGAGCTGCTTTTTTAAACACCTCTGGGAAAAGAAATCAAAAGCAGACAGCATGGAAAAAAACTTCAACGGCAGTTTGGCTCTCGACACCTGACAGTTAACGCGCATAGGGAGAGACAGACCAGAGGCAATGAAGACCAGTCCAGGGAATGAAGACCTGTCACTGGCAAATCTCAGACCAAACTCATTATGGCACTACCCAAAATGCACTAGCTGGCACCTATGATTCTACATCATGCATCATTAGCATTATGCATATAATAAGCAAATACATTTTCCAGTCTAAGTGGCTATTTGTTTAGGGTTTGCAGCACAATATCACATCCTTTATTAGATTTTCAGCTTTGCAAGTATTACATTCAATGTCAGCAAATTAAATAATAATGAAAGCCAACTATGGCAATCTCCCTTTAACATAAGTCTAACGTTCAAATATGGACAGCGACTCTACAACAGGCTCCCTTGACATTAAAGGACAGAAACAATAAAAGTTACAAACGCCAGACACAAGCAAGGCCCTTGTTGACATTGTCCCTAATGCTGCATGTGCACATCTAATTATTTGGAGCGGAGGATAACCCAGATAAATAAGCCTGCACCGACATTAACCTACAAATTAGATATGCTACGCTTTCCAGACGTGAAGCTTGCTGAGGCTTACCCCTAAAGCAGTTTGTTTGTTTCTTCATTAAGCTCATTTACAGCTCTCTGGAGACTCAACTGGATTGAATCTTGTTACAAGTATGTGTTTGTGAGAGAGACCAAATGCTGATGAATTCATTATACGTATACTGTAAATAATCAGCTTTGCCTACTGCATAGAGTCCAGTATGTAAACCACCGCTCCATCTCACTTTAAGCTTAAAATACCGAAAAACAAGTTGTGGCGCCTGGGTAGAGCGTGCAGGTTAATCACGGTAGAGGCTTGGCAATGCTAACCATGGCACTGTGTACATTAAAATAGCCATGGACTTGATTTAGGTGTTTCCCATGTTTTCATCTTAAACTTTGACCGTCTCACCGTGTGTTTTCACTTCATCAAAGTTAATTTGAACAATTTGTTTTGCCTAAAAATGTCTTGTTCTGCCAAACAAGCTAGTTAGCTGGTAACTTAAGGGAAAGTTTGCCGGTTTTGTACCCGAAGGTCCGCAATTACTTGCCGGCAAAACTCGGCTGGATGACTTGCGTCTGCTGTTAGCTTTTAGCTTAGCGCAGCACCATTGAAACCATGGTCCAAGTCATGGTATAAAGAGCAAGTGAAGGACGAGCGACCGTGTTCGATTTTGATGCCAGAAACAGGGTTTTTCATTCAGCTGATGCTGTTGGTCCTCTCAGAAGGCAATTAGAATGCTGACCGGGCCTCTATTTGTTTGTTGTTGATGTAAGGTCAGATACACAATGTTACACGCTGCCTGATTAACTGAAGCACTCTAGATTATCAAAACTGAGAATAAAGGTTTGGTCAATTTTATGTGACCATGTTATATATAACAATATATTGTAAAACCATAAGAGTTAATTCTACAGACTGTAAGGCACCTGTGGCAAAACCCTGCCACACAGCAAAACACTCGCATCCACATAGGTACTTCAGTGTCTATCTTTCTTTCCTCTCCCTCTCTCTTCAGACAGCAGCATCATCATTTCCTCCCTGCTTTACTGTGGCAGGCAGCAGCGGGGTTAAGCTGCCAGCGATGCGATGATAGTGAGACGGGGACTGCAGCTGGGGGTTGCAGATAGCACATTCTGTCAAATAGCGTCAGGCTGCCTGCATAATGAAGTGAAGAGAACGACGGTGGGAGAGAAAAAAAAATAGGAAAAGGGGTATGGTTTCATTTGTTATAGCTGAAACTGAAACGGCTGCACCACGTTCTGAAAAGCAGCAGGAGCCTATAGGCAGGAGGAGATGAAACATTAAGTTGTGGCCTAATTATTTATCACCGCAACACACACCACTTTTTTTTCGCCCTGTAATTTGTTTATACAGGTTATGGTCTCTATTGCATTTAATAGAGACCCAGTCTACACTGTGTAACACATTTTTGTTACTGACGTTTCTGGTTCCTATTCACAAAGTGCACAGCCCAAAACCTGATCACAAACCCATATATTTAAAGTAAACCTCAGGTTCATTACACCTTGGGTCTTTTTTTTTTTTTGTAGTTATGATAACATTGTACTCACCAAAGTAAATGCTAAAATCTGGGAACAATAAAAAAGAAGTCAGATTACAGGAGTAGTCACATGAACAGTTCAGCCAGATTATGGAAAATAATTAATTTGGAGGTAAAACCAAAAGTTAATGTTCCCAAAATGTCCAATCACTGCACAGGAAAACTGTGTGCGCATACAACTACTGCAAGAATGGTCGGTCAAAGACTAAGCAGAAGTTAACCTGCACACTGATATTTACAATGGACATTTTGGGCCATGATTTCACCATTCCCCTTTGTTTATGTATGAAAAATGTGTTTGATTAACCACAGGGTCCGTCTGATCGTCTGACTCCTCCTCCTCCTCCTCCTTTCTTAGCATTGAGATTTTCTTGACTTCACTGACGTTATTGAATCAGAAATGGAGGAAAACAGTGTAGCCATCAGTGGGCAGTGAAATTCACCAAGCTGTGTGCGCTTCCGTATGATGTGATGAACCCAGACACGACAGCACTTGGTTTTCCGGGGACCTCCACGACTGGTACAAAACAGCAATGCTTGTTATTTTGGCCAACATGGCATCATGACTTTGCGTAAACATACACGCCACTTTCCTAAAGCCAAATGGCGTGTTATCTTTACGCATTTTGGGCTATCCACGTGTACCACCGCAACCAACCTCCCTCTGCGGACTTACGTCCTTTCATGCTACTCGCTACGGCGAAAATTCACACGTAATGTAGGTGAATGGCGGCCGAATGGCGTTGACAAACACACTAAAAAGCCATTATGCGTCTTGATAACACGCAAAAACGGCATACGAATTGGCGTGTCATACATACGCCACTTTATGAGATCAGTCTGATTTTGCCGATGGTTGATGACAGTAAGAAATGGGGGAAAGAAACGTTGTTGGTATCTACATGGAGCCCCTCGTCCTCACCGGTACGTCGTGTGCCAGTAACTCAAATAACCACAACTGATCCTGCAGTCAAACTCGCGGGAATAACGCAAGGCAAAATTTGACGGAATAAGTGTTCACAATGCTGAGTTTCTAAAATTAAACCATTATACCAGTGACTTTGCATGATTTATAGCTCACACAATTTATGGTTGACTGACAAAAACATGCAAAAGAATTGGTATGTTCCTTTAAAACTATTTAATAAAGGTGTAAACTGAAACCTTTATTACAAAGCATTAATTAAATTGAAACCTATCAACCAAGTAAAGCCCACGTGAGCCAGCTACTCTCAGTCAAGGCAACCTTGAGGACACGCTGGCTGATAGTACAGAATCACATTACTGGTGCTTTAGGCTGTTTATCTCAAGAGCTGTGGCATTTGTCATCATTGGACTCCCCTTGATCAATGCCTTCTTTATCATGATATGTTTCTAAAGTGACACACCCACCACCACAACCACAACCACATACAGCCACACGCACAAATGCCGGCACGCACACCTCCCCTCAACACCCATTTCATATTAGGATTGATAGGGCTCTTCTGAGGGATATAAATCAATTTGAGAACACTTTTCTAAACCTCAGCCTCAACGTGCAATGGAGCCATCAAGCAGAGGGGTTGCTGAGGGGCAAGAGGCTAGAACAGCTACATCATTGGTTTGCTTTTGCTGGGGGGTGAGGGGGCTGGGTGCACAAATATTTTTGACTTCAGGGTTAATGATCAAAAGAGTTCCCCCTTCGAGCTCTATCTATCCCCCCTAGAAAGCTCCCTGTCTACCCTTTCTCCTCTTCCACAACCACCTTTCCTTTCATCCCCAGTGCCTTCCATTCGTCCTTCCATACCGCCATGATTTACAACTAGTACTCACGCGCTTCCTGGGAATTGATTTCCAAGGAACTGTGCCTTGTGCCCATCCTTTCTGTGGGGGCCATAACGATCAGGCTGTGGATCATTAGTCTGGACCACTGTTTTCCACTGCTCTGCTGGCTGGGTGCCATACATCTCCCCCTTTCTCCTCCTCCGGTCACAGCCACTGTTAAATTTCCTGTCCCCTTTCCTCCTCTTCCTTCTCTTCTACCCCCACCTCCCCAGCACCAGTCACACCTCATGATCCTCATCTGTCCTCCTTTGCATCACAGCATTTATTGAAAAGCAAGCTGCGCTGGAGCCAAAGCCAGTGATGAGTGTTGATAGGCCATTCAGGTCTGAGGAAATCCCCCTCATGTTTCTCCCATCCTCACATGCTGCACCTTTACCTCAGCAGAGGCACACATGACACATCCTTCATGTTATTTGTCAAAGAAGTCCCCAAATGACAAACAGCGTTGCCACATCACCACAGATGGCTTTTCATGACAGACGCTGACTGGGGTAATATGAATAAGAAAGTGATGGAGTCAGTTTGTCACCAAGAGGGCATTAGGGGAGCAGTGGAGCTCATGGGTGAAATGCCCTTATTACGCCCCCTAAGGAACAATATGCTCTGATTTGTTGCATTTGCTTCTTGACAATGTGCCAGAATTGAAGGCCTGATTGAGCTTCCAGGGGTATTTTGAAAGACCAAAGCCAGTATTTTTACTTGAGTGCTCAGCAAGCATCTAAATCTTGAATGTAACAGAACAATACAGTAACACTCGGGTTCAACTCTAGTGCTAATAGCGCTCATTCAGTGTCAGGGCCACAATCACGCAGCCGATGTTCTGCCACATTCACACTGAAGACTTCAATTGTTTCTTAAATGACAGATCTGGATTGACAACAACAGCGCCCTGGTATTAATAAATGTTTCCGTGCCTTGAAGTTGAAGTCATCGTTACTCACGTCTTTAGAAATTACAGCTCGGAGACAGAAATCATCTCCAGCTGCTGTCCGGTGGTTCCAACTTCTATTTAACAGGATTAGCTTTCTCAAACTCACCCATGTCTCATAGCTGCTTGATTAATTGCATTTTCATCTCAGAAATGAATCCAAAATTGGTCAAACAACCATTTTGCTGTATAAAGAGGCCGAGGTAAAACAAACGGCAGCACAGACCGACGGCCTCAGCTGCCTCTAGTGGCTCTACGCTGTGCTCTGGCATTGGCAGCGGAAGCTTCTCGAACTCGAGTCTGGGCCTGGCAAAATGCACTGGCAGCGATGATTTACAACAGCATTTAAGTGAATCTAATAAACAGAGTGAATGCTTCCCGTCGCTTTGGCATGGCCCGTGCCTGGGCCCTAATCATTCAAATATTTTGGCAAAAGGCAATGCCCCGCTCCTCTCCAAAAGAGAATAATGAGACACGGAGCTCTTAATCACAGCAGATCAGTTCAAATAAATGAAAAGAGAATCAAAAGCATTCTTTGCCGAGGCAGCCTCTATTTCCGTCCAAATGAGCTGACGGAGGGCCAGATCTAGGAGATGGAGATTTACCCAGGAGAATTTTTCACCACTCTTGAAGCAGTGTCTTACTCTGGCAGACTAGAAAGTAGTTCTGGAAGAAACAAGGCACAGCTTTTTTTTTCAACTTGGATGTTCAAAGTAATTATGCACACATATACAGACATACCAACACAAATATTCTGACTAGCCCAAGAAAACGGTGCCCCGTAATCTCAGCAGCTTTTTAATCAAGCACTTTTCCACACTTGTTCTCCTATCACACTTCAGACACTTGCTGGAAACCCACGCAAGGCAAACCACGGTAGCTCTGACACCTCATCCAAACTCAATAATTCACCAAGCCTTCACTTGCCAATTCTTCCCTCTGCCAATCTGAAAGCCTTCCACGTACTCCCCTTGCTGAGACAGCGCTCTAACAAACGATGCTGTCAGTTAACAAGATGGAAAAACATTCTGTTAATTTTTTCTCTCCCTTCGTCCCTCCCCTCCTCGGCGAGGAGTCTTGATGTGCGGAGACGAGGGCTGGATCACAGCTTGCCTGGGGGAAGCCTAACACAAGACAGGCTGCCGCTGACATGATGAGCCTCAAGACTGCTGGCAAATTCTTGTGATGTCACTTCCCGCTCTCGACAGCTCTGACACCCTGGCGTGGGGTGCTGGGAAGGCGAGGAATAGAGGGGAGCTGCTGGAGTGCTGGTGGAGGTGGTGTTTGGGAAGGGGAGGCGGCGGCGGAGGGTGGAGGCTTGATGAGAAGAAACACTGGTGCGTCGACTTCGCGGCTCTTCTGTTTTCTTTAATGTTCCCGCTTTTATCAGCAGTCGCAGCTGTCAGCGGTAATCACGCTTGTAGTGAAGAGCTTCAGAGATGATAAGCCCGGCCTGTCAACGCCGCATCCACCGCGGCAGACATATGCTGCTGCCGCTCTCCGTGTCTATCTTTATGCATGATGGCATTCTCCCCAGAGAGAGGAGAGAAAAAACGCTCAGAAAGAGGTCAATCATCCTCCCTGGGAAGATGGAGGAAAAACTATCATATCTTCCCTAAACTGAGGTGTGTGTGTTATTTATGACAGTAAAGTGATTCTATGATACATGGCAGAAGGATACTACACACATATCACAGCATAGGCACCCATATGTCCCTTACAGCAGTATTATTTGAATATTACAGTAGTGAAATAGGAGTTAGAACATCTTTGTTAAAAGCAAAGGAAGAAGAAACCTTGTCCAAAACAGTTGAACCAGAAATACATTGAGCCGAAAGGCACACATCATCAGAATTAAACTGATGCTGTGATGTTCTAGTTTTTTTTGTTGTTTTTTTCTGTGGCAGCTGCATGTGAGGAGACTGGTGTGTCACTAATAACTGTCACATCAATCTACAGAGAGGATGACAAATGTGGTCTTGTGTCAAAGCTGGTGCAGTCTATTTTATGGCTACATGGCATGATCATTACAGACATGAATAGTAATCACACACATAGAAAAACATGGGGATGCTGCGGTCGCACCATATGCATGACAGGTGCCGTGCGACATAAATAATGGAGCACGTGGCAGTCAAAAGTCGCCAGGCATTTGGTTACCAATTATCCTTGTTTTGTGAGCATTAAAGCACTGTGCATTGTTTACTGTTAACAGATGTAATTGAATAATAATGCCCTGGCCCCACCTGTTCCCTGTGTATGGGAGCTAGCTCTTTGGTTGGAATAAATGAGCTGTGCTCTGCCTCTTCCTCCCTCCTCCTCTCCCTCTGACTGAAAGGCCTGCCTGCCCTCGCAATGGCCATTAAAATAATGTGGCTTAACCTGAGCAGGGGTTAACCAGCTAATGTCCTCAGTGGACATGAATAATGCAGATCAGGTTCCTAAACAAGCTCACAAATGAATCTATAAATCACCCAGGTCAGGGCAATCTTATTAGCCCCCCCCCCCTCCCCCCCCAACCACCTCCTTCCCATCCCTGGGTCTGATTCGTCCCTGTCAGGCTCCTGCTGAGGGAGCTTCCTTGTATAAACATGCAGTTAAATGTCCTGTTGGTTTAATAGGTAGGGTACGGACTAACAACACAGAGAAAGTGCCAGGCAGAATTGAATGAGTTATGCAGTAGCTTACCCGTTCCCTTTTCATACCATGGTGTTTAAAAGTACAACATTGTTAAACAATCAGTTGACGTCACTGTAAAAATAAATTCTAAACATGTTGAGTCAGCCATTTGCCTCTCGTCTTTTATTAAATCAATATGACATATCGTATCACACGCGCAGGGTGGTTAGAATGTCATTGTAGCGTAATCATACTACATATGTATTAGATTTGTATATTAGACATATGTATTAGATATTAATTTGAAATTTAGTCTTATCAACCAACTTTAGGAATGAATATAATTATTTGCACTCTACACAAAATTTTAGGGCACCACTTCCTTTACAGCAGAAGAAACTCAACAACTTGTGAATAGATTAAACTTTAATCACAGATATGATTTTAAACACAAGTATAACATTTTAATCAGTCACAATCGAAAGCCATGAACATTTTGACGGCAGCAGTGATCCAGTTTCTACTTAGAAGTAACAATACAGCCAGACGACTTAAAAAATAAAGGAAATTATTTATTTTAAAATTAACAGAATAGAGTAGAATAACATAGCAACTAGCAATAACAACTAGAATAACTAAGGCAGTAAAATGAATGAGATGTTAACACAGACAACCTATTGGATTGAGACTATAAGTGATGGTTATTGCGGTGTTGATACATCATCAACACCGCAACAACATAATGAAAAGAAATATAAACACATTTCTTCTCCTATCGGAGAGGTTTTGTGTCAACTTTCTGATCATTTGTTAAAGCCAGATTTTGTGATGTTGTTGATCGGTGCATTATGTTTAAAAAACGTTAAATATATTACTTTAAAATTCCGTCTAATTTCCTGGTTCTTTATAAAAGACTAAACATTGTATTCCAGGGCTTCTCTAATGGATTCCATCATTCTACATGGTGTTCATGTAACTGCTTCCTTTTCCTCTACATGCAATAAGATGCAAGACAATATCTTACCATTTGTGTGGATATTTCTCTAAATATTTCTCTAAAACCATTTCTTGGCATACACTGTATTACCAGTCCAGCACCAATTTTAAAAGAAAGAAAGAGTTTTTAAAGTATTTATTGTTATTGTTGTAAACACATGCTGAACTAATGTTTTACCACAATGGCACTTGTGGTTTTTCTAATCCTCCTGGAATTGAAGCATAACCAGCAAATCATAATTGATGTGTGGAGCAACGCTGTGAGGACAATGCAAATAGAAAACGGGGAAATGTCAGTTAATTAAAATAATGACAAATAGGAAATAAACCTCAGCAGTTTACTTCCCAGATGTTTCTGAAGTAAACTGAGGAAAAGAGATAGTTATGGGGATAAAGAATGCTCTACAGTGTCTCTGTAAACAGTGAGAGTGGATCAATATGGATTTCATGTATAGTCGCAGATGATTTACGGGAAAAAGGCCCAACCAACAACACAGCCGTGCACTTACATGTGTCTGAGGCCCCCACTTAGGCTCTTGCCCCCTAGTCATGGCTCAATAATTTCCTGAGGGATCATCATAAGTTTTACTATTAATCCCAAGATTTAGGAGGTGATACAGTACAGGCCAAAAGTTTGGACACACCTTCTCATTCAATGCGTTTCCTTTTTATTTTCATGACTATTTACATTGTAGATTCTCACTGAAGGCATCAAAACTATGAATGAACACATATGGAATTATGTACTTAACAAAAAAGTGTGAAATAACTGAAAACATGTCTTATATTTTAGATTCTTCAAAGTAGCCACCCTTTGCTTTTTTATTAATAAGGGACATAATTCCACTAATTAACCCTGACAAAGCACACCTGTGAAGTGAAAACCATTTCAGGTGACTACCTCATGAAGCTCATCGAGAGAACACCAAGGGTTTGCAGAGTTATCAAAAAAGCAAAGGGTGGCTACTTTGAGGAATCTAAAATATAAGACATGTTTTCAGTTATTTCACACTTTTTTGTTAAGTACATAATTCCATATGTGTTCATTCATAGTTTCGATGCCTTCAGTGAGAATCTACAATGTAAATAGTCATGAAAATAAAGAAACACATTGAATGAGAAGGTGTGTCCAAACTTTTGGCCTGTACTGTACATCTCACATCCAACCCCAACCAGTCAATTTCAACATTATTATCCCCTAAAGCCCGACCCCCCCATTAAAAGACAATATGAACAGACTCATGGGAGTTGAGTCACTGCCGGACACAAGAAAGGGAGGATGGTGTTTGTATGTGTGTGTGTGTGTGTGTGTGTGTGTGTGTGTGTAGTGATCAAGGAAGCACAGCAGTTTAGTTCGCATAGACAACTAACCCCGTTTCATTTGTCAAATCAAGTATGCGCTCCTCCATACTCCATCAAACAAAGCCACTGCTAGCTCGCAGAGTCATTTCCCTCTCTCCCAATTACAAATGAGTCCATTAGTGTGTCTGCAGTGAGCCCTGTGCTGTCTCCCAGTAATGGCTTGTGAGATTTCCATCATAATCATAATGGCTCCCAGAGCAGCCATGAGTGCAGATGGAAGGTCGCTCATAGGTAATGAGCTATCTCACCACCCAAAGGGCACGTCTTTTTGCTTTGTTATTTAGAACTGTACGCCTGGCACACGTGTGCTCGTCATGACACGTTTCCATGTAGGAGGATGAGGAGGCGGATTTAGCAGAGGGAGGACAGACATGGGCTGGAGGATGCCTGGCACTGATTAACATCATGAAATTGGTGTCTGTGCTGATGCTCAATACTGTAACGTAACTGAAGTGGACACATGCCAGCTAACACAGAATGCCACCCTCACATTAGTTTGCACGCTGACATTCTTTCCGCCTTCATCCCCTGGTTATGTGCCAAGCAGAAATATCATTATGGCCAGCAGTGTCAGTATGACTCACCTCCACTTGCCATTCGAAACGCATCATATTCTTTTCTCTGGCCTTGGCGCATGGCAGCCAGCACATCTGCATCTTCCGCCAATTATTCTCCGAATGTTGGTCTTGGTAACACTTTCAGAGTGTGTGTGTGTGTGTGTGTGTGTGTGTGCTCACTGTACTAGTGAGCTGGCTGTCTGCATAGCCACGGGGCATGTGGGACTGGTTGGAATGGGCTGATACAATGCTCGCTCTGCCCATGCTTAATTGACCAGAGAGCTATGCGTTGTTGTGTTGTGGGTCATATCAATAAGGTGACCCTACATTTTCATGTATGATTCCTGGTTTCATAAAGGCCTGTGTTTGTCTGACGCTTCAGTTTCTGCTTGTGCAAACTTTCATAGCACCAATCAATGAAAGAATATCACAGAGGGCAACATTGGTCTCCAGAGTATTGCAGAGAAAGATCTGACCTAATTGTGTGCTGCTTGCTGGAGCCATGTATAGAGACATATAATGATGCACAGCAAAAGCTATTGGTAGCCTTGACATGTGCCTGTATGGTATTCACTTTGTTCCTCTAATGCTTTTTTTCTAACCAGCTTACACAGTGTAGTCGCCATGACTCAATCATTTTCCACATAACAGAAGGGCACAGCTAAAACTATAGATAACAGATTTCTGAAAAATAGTCCTTGGTGATCCACCATCTTACAACATAATATGCTCAATTATTAATGGTGGTAAGAATGATCCGTTGGCACAGCTATTGGATTGGACCTGCCCCCACAGTCGGGATATTCAAAGACAGCAAACATCCCACTGTGCTGAATCAAAAGGAATGGAGTATTTACTACTTATGCAGCTTTTTGTACATTAGCCATTATGGTGTTCTACTGATAGAGAAATATACATAAGGGTCAGCCACAGTTCTATACTTAGGTTCACCCGCCCCCGGGGGGGTCTGCCATCTCCCTCTGCTTTAATTTGAAATCACTCAGAGGCAAAATGGTAGCCGTTTGATTTATCCCTTATTACATTGCTTCTTAAGAATCTGTCAGGCGGCCTCATGAATTCATTCATCTCCATAAGCTTTCTCAGCGCCACTTAGGCCTTGTGTAATCTGGGTGAGACCCCTTATCACTTCATTTGCACAAGCAGGAGACTATCAATTCCTGTCCAGTATCTGGGCCAGGGGAATTAGAGCAGAGGTGTTTGGATGTGTCCGGACCGAGCTGCAGTGACAAGAAACCGATTACACATTGAAACACCATGCAGGTGTTCCATTCCACACTCTATATTTACAATATTAGTGAGCAGTAGTTAAATATATTTACTGCTTACACTCTTTTCAGTGTAGATCACAATCAACAGGCAATTTTCCACCATGAGTCACTGATGTATTGCCACTGCGAAAAGAGAGACACTTACAAGCATTTAGCTGGTGCCTAGCTCCACACAGCAGCCTCATAAAGACAGACAATGGCTGAGCTTAATAATAAACAGAATAGATCCCATGAGTGCGGAGGACCCATCAAACTGGGGAATTTCATTTAATTTCCCCGGGGCCGTCTATGTCTTGTACACATAATTAGAGCCCAACATGCAATGCTCCTTGTGCTTTGTCAATAATTCCCCAAGGAGCAATCAGGACAAGGGTTGGACATGCCTCTGTGACCTGGGCTACTTGCAACAAGCTCAGCCATCTAATTACACTGCATCTAACAAGCAGTGTGGTGGTGGTGGTTGTAAGGGAAGGATGTGGGGGGGGGAAGGGACCGGCCTGAGCCCAGGAGCCGACAGTGTACAGCCCCTTCTCAGAGCCCCTGATGTCATTAGGATTGTTTGTGGCTGCCGCCATGCATGCTGGGGCAGCGTTGTCATTCTGAACAAGCCTGTTCTCCATTTCCCTCATTTAGGATCCTCTGCTGTAGTGACTCACAGCCTCTGGTGGCTTACAGAGCAGGCGATTAGGGATATGGTCCTCTACAGCAGTTAGTACACATTTCTGTGGTGTATAATAATCTATCTTATATCCATGACTACAAACATTGCTAGGCTAACGATACTTGGAAGACTATTTTAGCCAATGCAAAAGATGATTTACGTCACAAAGTCAAGTAACTAGGACTACTGTTGAAAATTAGCTGACGTTTACAGAAATGTCGATTGTCCTAATAAATAAAAACAAATCTTAAATTTTATGTGAGCCAGTTTAAATTTGTAATCAGTGAGCATATGTACTACATTATCTCTACCATAGTTGCAGTCTGCAACCCTGTTAATTTAGTATAATTTACAGTATTTGTGTTGAGTGCACTGGGTTTGCTTTTGCCATTTGACAAATGGCAGATAGAGAAATCCTTCCTTCTTCCCTGGCTGCAGGGATAAAGCCATTTCCTTTGGGTGAGATGAGGTTGCTGTGGAGAGTGGAAAGACAGAGAGCCAGTCAATTCTGAACCAAGTTGCCTGCAGAAATCATTGGCTTGACAAAAGGGCAATGAGGGGGCAGAGGGTTTGTGTGAGAGTCACTGGCCCAGTTACTGGGAGGGCTTATGTGCAGGTGAGCCGGGCCTTGACTGACATCCGCCGAGCGCAGCGAGAAAGTTTAACCTTGGCGTGTCGGAGAACTCACTCTCAGCAGGGAGAGAAGGCAGATATAAAGACAGTGATGGAGGAAGAGAGAGCGCATGAGAGAAAAGAGATAGGCGCTGCAAAGGGCTTACTGCATAACAACAACCTTTTTTTATAAGCAGGCCTGTTTCCAGAGACACTAGTTTGAACCCAAGGTCTTACGCCATGTATTATTAAAGACCGGTAACTGGCAACACTGCCTCATAAATAGAGATGAGGACAGACACCCGAGGAGCCGGGGTGCTGCTCAATCTTGATCGGCCACAAATCCACCGGCCTAACATGACCCAGAGGGTTCTACATACACAGTGTGCCACAGCACACTCTTCTACCCAGCAGCCCTCCGTTTGGTTTCTGTCAATGCACCTGAGAAATGGCACCACATGAAGTAAATTCATTAATGCGCACGTCAATTGCATAAAAAATGTACGTAATTTAGTTTGACTCAACATGTTTGGCAGCATGGGTGTTATTTTTGGCTTAGAGGTTAGGCCAATTTCAGCAGTGCTGCTAAAACAACTTAGTGACATTATTAGAAATATGGGGAGAGCTAATGCTGTGCTTAACAGATGGCTAGGAACATAGTTCAATCAGTTACCAAGAATAATATGCCATGCCTTCTATATCCTATTGATAAAAGAGTCTCACTGCAAGAAGATTAATTGTTATATCATGTGTGCACAACTTCAACAGCGGAAAACATCTGCCACATTCTCCTCTCTCACTTCTTAGATACAGGACATAACATTTCTTTAACTTTGGTTTAGTTTTCACTCCAAAACCTCTCTGTATGTGGCCAATCTCATAAAGGCTTTGATATATGTACACAATTTGCCTGAGACATTTTTCTTTTCCAGGTCAGAAAAGATGGAAATGGATTTTTTTCCACAGGAGTGAGCATCTCAGTCAAACAGCATATTTATGTTTTTTTTGTTGCTGATTGAATTATTTTCCATTCCCTGTGTTCTCAGCTTGCGCTGGGAATTGAATCATTGCCTTTGAAACATGATTCACTGCTGCAACAGTTTTTTCCCCCCACCATTCAATTTCAAGGACCTGGCAACCTTGTCCTATTCAAACATGTGCATTATTACCTTTTATTGTTGGCCATAAATGAATGGTGAGGCTGAGCACTCCAGAGGCAAGTGTAACACCTTAGGGCTTGTCTCAAGGTAAGAGTCAACCTTCTACAATCCTGTGTCTCAACATTAAAACGGCCATGCCCAAAGCTATGAGAAAGCATCACAAGGTAATCTAAAAAGCAATAGCAATGCTTCTTGTGGATACTAAAACGTTTTTGATTGCATTCCACAAGCTTTTGAATAAAGGTGCCTTTGAGTGTCTGCACCTTTACAAAAAGAATAATCACGGTACTGCTGTGTCAATGTAATCAGCATGGGTCCAAATACTTCAACCACAACTTTAATAACTTGGCTTCTTTTGACCATTCAACAAATATTTAACAGATCAACACATTTAACATACCAGAGTTTACACATTCCTGCCGTGCCTGGGAAAGGTCTCATATAAACTCAGAGACGTCTGATAAATACAGAGCAGCAGGATGCCTTTTCAAACTGTAGACACCTTATCAGACTTTAACCGTTCCTGCAAGCAGATTGAATGCTAATTGTAAGCAATTGCGTAAATATTGAGTTTAGCGTTTCAGCAAATTGAAAGGTTCTCATGTCAAAGGACGTTGATTGGCTGTGCTGATGGGGGAAATGTAGGGGCAGGACTGAATTGCCAGTACTGTCCTTTCTGGTTAACTTGCACTGCTGGCAATGTGTTGGTGGACATTTGAAGTAGTGAGTGAAACATGTAGGTTAAGGGTTCCCACATTCACTTTGGTAAAAAGTTTGTGTTTGGTAATTTAAAACCCCAGAGGTGTGATATTCTTACTCATTTACACATTTTTAAAACTGAATGCTGAACTTCAGTACAAACACTGACCTGATCATTCTTCTGAGTGAGACGTGTTGATACTAGGACACAAAGAGGGCCAGAAAACTGGGACGCTTTCACGATAGATAAACTTTGAAGGCTATTCACCAACTTTCTAAAAGCTTTCAAGGACTTCTTGAATTTTTATCATACCAAATTATTTTTAATACCTATGGGACCCGTTAAAGACCTTACTTTAGGTGTTGGTTTTCTTTATCTTTCTCCGGTTGGTGACATGGATACACAACATTAATGGCATGTTGATTACTGTCCACATATGATGCTGTGAGTGTTAGCAAGTGGTGATGAACTGTGACAGAATGAGGAAATTACCTGCTGGGACAATGAGGGGTTGCAAGCTGGAGCTAGCTACTGTAAATGGGTCACAGTGATCGTAGAGGAGGATGAAGGAGGGACAGAGCCCCAGAGGCAAGCAATCCTGCTCAGTCTCAAGTCTTGTCTAATGCAAATCTTGCTATGCTGGTGAAACAACACAAGCTAGTGTTTGTTGTGTATGTGTTGTGTGTTTGAAGATTTGTCGCACTTAAGTTACTTAGAGTGGTGTTATATTCAAGAAACCAGGTGAGGAAAACCAGCAAAATGATCAAACCAAAAGTTTAACTAATGTCACCTAACACCTCAAAATAAGCCTGAGAAGTCTAAATACAAATTACATCCACAGTTTATCAACATGTAAGGGCATATGCCCAGCAATGGTGTAAATTAAAGACTAAACAAAAAAAAAACAAGATGCAATCTGTTGCCAGGCAAACATTACACATACAAATAACTTGTGTAGAGCATTGACATGCTGACATCTTCACCTTATGTCACCATCTTATTTCAGAAGAAAAAAGGCACATGGAAATTTGTGTCAATTAGCCGCTTCCATTTAATTAGCAGTGTGTCAGTCAAAGGGTGAAATGTCTCTCCTCTGACCTTTTCTCCTGTGGGCTTACACTCCACAGTGTCATTACTGTACCACTGGGTGGGGGGTGGGATGAGTTGCACTAAGAGGGTGGTTGGGAGAGGGGGAAGGAGAAGGGGAGGTTACAGGGGGAGGACAGGCGTGTGGGTGTGTGCATGTTTGTGTATGTGTGGGACTGTCTAGGGAGTGTTGCTGCCTGCTGACCTGGTCATCCATCAGACAGGGTCCATCCATCCATCCATCCACCCGACCCCCTCCCCTTTCCCCACCCAGGGCCCATCAGCGCGGCTCTCTGCCAGGCCTGGAATCTCCACATTAATTTCTCATCTGTGGCACCCTAATGAGCTCCGCCTGCTCGTCCACCTCTGAGACCTTACTGATTATCAGACAGGGGGGCAACCATTTGTCAATGGCAAGAGGTGGCATTTACATGGCTGACCTTGCTGCCAAGGAGAGAGGAATCAGAAAGTGGAGAAGCGAGAGGAGTAGGAAATAATAGAAAAGAAAAGCAATCAACAGCTGTGGAGCTCCACGCTGTTTGCCATCATGAGGCCTGTGTAAGACCATCCTTGTTAATGATAGTGAAGGTGGGGTGGATTTACGCTTTACGTTTTAAGTGTCCAAATGTCAATCTATCTGACTGTCTGTCTGTCTGTCCTTCTTTGGTGAAAACAGGTTGAGGCAGCAAACCTCAAGAAATAATTCACAGGAACTTGCTAAATGACTTGTCAAAGGGGAATATGCTTGTTCCTTTTCTTTTTATCTCTGTTTGAGTGTGGGTGGAGGCGAGCCGAGGGCCTGTGTGCACGCGCCTCAGAGGGAGCAGGGATTTGCTGGTTATTGGATGGAGGAGAGCGGTGTAGGTCTGTGACACCCGCTAACCTTGGCCGGGGCTACTGGGACTCCGGGGGTATCCATCACTGTGGCAGCCCCGAGACCCAGACTGGGGGAAAAGCCACAGAAGTTGCCGGGGGAGGGAAAAAAGCTAGTAAAAATTTAATGCACTCCGCAGAGCGGTCATGTCATACTTGGTTATGGAAAATAATCCCAGATGCCTGCAGTGCTAAAATGGAGCTGTAATGTGCTCGCCTCCTAACCCAGCCTGACAGCCATGATGTACGACTACCATTACCGGAAAATATCACTTCAACTAACCCGTGATCCGGCTCCGCTAAGGGTCATATTATCCATGAGGAACAAATTACACTCCCCCAAAGTAAATACAAATTTCCTACACTGACTGGGTACAAAGCGCAGAGGGGGGAGGGGGCAGGCGGGAACGTTACCTATGACAACGCTCTGCAGAGTGACAAGGATGATAAAATACATGACAAATCACTGGCTGACAGGGTACTCTAGCGCAATCAGCCTCAGCCTCGGCCTAGCGAGCACCCACTCAAGCCTGTAAACACTACTCTCTTCCTTTGGAGGGGGCAAAACACATAATCTTTTAACGCTGACAAGTTGCTCTCTCCTTTTTATTACTCATCCTTCCCACTGCGGTGGAAAGAGGGAGGGTTTGGGGGGGGAGGGGGAGGATATAAAATGGTTTTATGTACAGTGCTGGCGAGTGATTGAGAAACTCGACTCTTCTGCTGTAATTGCCTGAGGGGAAACGCAGCAAAACAATAAAGGAAGAGAAACAGCAAATATATTACCAGTTCAGATCTTTATTTTATGTCAAGGACAAACAGGTTCTCTCGGCTGCTCTAAAGCACCCATTTAGATCCCTCGCCTCCAATAAGAGCAAAGCACAGCAAATTACAGCACTCTGTTGCATGGCCATTAATAAGACGCAAAATGGCATTTGCAGCTTGTGGCTCCTGATAGAGCGAGTAAATAACACTTAGGAAAGGTGTGGTCTCTATATATAAAAAAAAAAAAGCCCAGAGGCAAGGGAAAGAGAAATAAAAAAAGCGATAAAGTGATAAAGTCCTGCAGATTACAGCACAGAGTCGTTGTCATCACAAAAGGCCTAAGTAACACGACTGATGAACAGTTAAGCTAGAGAAAGCACTTGAGCACTAGCAGATATTCTTATTAGACTGTTTGACTGGCAGTTTCAAGGTGCCACTTACTAGCAAAAAATCACTTAAGCATTAGCAAGTCCAGACAGAGTGAGTACCTGAGTGCTCTTGACAATATTACAAAGACTGCTAAGACGAGGTGCAGACATGTGCCGCTGTTTGATTCTAATCAGAAAAAAATTATTGTTTAGAGAATGTTCAGTGCATACATTTTTGAAAAGTAAAATTAAAGCGACAGAGTTGCATTTACTATACATTCATAAAGTATTTTTCTGAACATGTGTTACTTAGCTGGATCATACACATGTTGAGGCTAAGGGGATGTTTCACAGCCCCTCCTAAAAGATCTCAGAGGGTGGAAAACCTGTTGGTTTTAACTACACCATGAAACGAGGCAATGTTAACGGGGCTTTGGTGGATGCACATGTAAGACACCTGAGGCTATGGGGCTCTTTTCAGTGTGTCCTGCCAGTAAAGTGGAGCATCCTAACTGGGAACAAGCTGCTCCAAATGAACAGGCCAGTCCTGCCTAGACTTTATAAAAATGACCACCTGATCCTGCCTGGATCCACCAAAAAGGGTAGAGTATGGAAAGGATGAATGCAAGAGCAAATTTTGCTGACTGTCTGGGTTTCAGGAGAGGAAGATGGGCCAAGCCACACGACAGCAACAGACAAACGTGGACAATCCTCAACAGCAAAAGCTTTGAGAGGTTTTTGCTTGCATCCTACTGCCAATTTAGAAACCACATGATTCCTAAGTGGCCCAGTGTACAGTATAGGATGAAAAGAAGGCAAATCATCCCATTTTACACTTGCAACATACTATGAATGAGCAGTAAACAGTGAGGCACAAATAGATGACTGATGTTTTCTTTCTTTTTTGTGCAGATGAGGAATCAGACATGTAGAGATGTACTCAATCAGACACATTGTCAACCACATTAAATACTGAACACACATACAAAAGTATTTTTGTCATATTGTCCACATATAGCCTATACCTTCAAAGCAGATGTATTCACCTTTCCCTTCTCATAATCTGAGTTCTGATTGGACTGCCAGTGGTAATGGGGGGCCTTAGCACAGATGCTAATGATAACACATATAGAGCTAAAAATACCAGTGTTGTGTGACGAGTGACCTGCCTGTCTCACACTATGCCATTAACAGGTCATGTTGGTGAGGGCCCATCCTACGGGTCACTTTATAATGAGCAAATGCTCTGAGAGTTTCACTCACACACTCGCACACAAACACACAAGCAGGATTGTGTGCACACATACTTTAAGATGCGAATAGCTGTCTCTTATCAGAGTCTGGCAGCTCCCGCCGACATGGCAAAGGCCTTCTACACCAGGCAGAACATGATTTCTCCTGGGAACACTTTTTCCATTTCCTGCTTTTGAAGGGAAACTAAATAAGCCACACTGGTCCTCATCTGAATACATTTGACCCGTTAAAAACGACTCTGCGCTCCCGCCCTTTTCTCTGCTGCGGTGTTAAAGTAGACCGTGTCGCCCACGGAATGCAAATGACAACAGTGGCAGTGGGCCTAGCGTGCCTGGCGCCTGGCAGGTGCAGATAGTGGCGGAGGTGACGTGGACTGAGGAGGGGGTAAAAGTGTTGAGTGGGAGCTCCAATTAGTCCCTCACATTGAGGAAAAACACATGAGTCAGCCCCTGTCATAGGGATCCCCTATTTACTAATTCACTCCTCTGTTACTTTAACACACAATTAATCAATGACAGGAAGGTGTAGTCGGAGCTGTTCATCAGGAGCGTAACGTGAGCCAGGGTGAATTAATACAGTCACTGGGGGGATTACAGCTTACCGTGCTCTCTCTCTCTTCTTGAAACAAAAAGGAATTGCCACCGAGACAGGAGCAATTTAAATCGACAACACTGAGTAATGGCTCAATTTGCTGCACAGTCTAAACACCACAAGCAAATGGCATTACTAAATCATGAGAGTGGATCTAGATCTCTGGTTAGAAGTTGTTGGATGATATCGCTGCTCTTAGAATTTATGAGGTACCCTCAAACACTGAATACCTGGATATTATAAATGGAGCTGCACCGAATACTTAAAACAGACGCGTAGGTACTTACAAGCACTTGGATATTATAATACATAAACTTTGCTTTGACCACATGTGGCAGCCATTATTAAGCTGCACTTTTTAAGACCAACAATGTAGGTATACAGAATGCCATGATGTCTTATACATCTATTTTTTTCTGTATTTCCATAGCTATCTAGTTTGACAGTAATTTGAGCTTGCTAATAGAAAAAGATTTGATAGCCTTGTTGTAGTGGCCCATAAAGTAATTGGGGTGAATCAGGCTTAACTTGAAATCTTCAAGAGAAAATGACAATAATGGACGCAGTTTTAGCTAAGCCATGACTTTTCTGTATTAGCATTCACTATTTTACCTTTGAATATTTTCTTGCTCTGCTCTCTTTAGCTTTTTAACCTTGTTTATCCTTTTGTATTGATTTATAGTATTTGCACACTTACACTCCCAAGTCTCAGAGGTTAAGCAATTACCACTGTCATTTTGTCCTGCTTATGACCATGTGTCTCTAAAACTCATTTTCTGATTGGCCTGAAATCTGGTGTGTGATTTCACAGTCCCAAGATGACAATAACGAGCAATATAGGCTGAATCTCAGTTCTCTTAAACGGTTCCCAGGGGCGTCGGACTGGGGGTAAAACCAATACTGATTACCAGGGCCCAAGGGGAGAGAGGGCCCTTGAAAAGTCTGGAACATATTTTATTTTACCTGGATATTTTAATTTCCTAATTATATTTCATAATGCAGATGAAATGTAAAGTTAGTGTATTGGCTGAATAACTTGGTTGATTGACTGACTACATTTTGTATACAAAAAAAGACTAAGGTCTCACCCACCCCTTGCTAATGCACCAAATGGTTTAGTCCATCTGCATGCATTTTGTTTATGTTAGTTCAGTTGAGCATCTGGTGGAGCGCAAACTTCTGCTGTAGAAATGTCTTTCTCAAAGAAAGCCAAATCATGCTACCAAAAAAGAAAGGAAAGATAGGAGAAGCAGAGAAAACAAAATGAGGGGAAAAAATTGGTAACTGACTTCTTTTCAAAGAAAGGTGAGCACAAACTACAAAACTAAATCCATGGTGCTAAACTGCTTGAATATCTCCGCGACCGTTAGTGCTAAAAACGGACTGAGACAACCCATAGAAAGAGCAGAACATACACTTTCAAATGATAATTTAGTTATACATGTAATCTGAGGTAAAGGCTAAATAAATAAACCACACTAACAATGCTGTTTGCATACAACACACCATTATAATAGCCTAATTTGAAACATGTTTAATTTAAAATTAAATTAATAGGCTATAATGTCTATAATTAGCAATAATAGGCTAATCAGTGTCATAGGTAGCTCATCGGTAGATACATATCATGTCAACATTACACATGGCCCTCAGTTTCAGAAACTGTCACACCAGGGAGTGGAGTAGCAACAGACCCCTCATCCTCCTCTTTGGATTTGAGACAAGGTGAGCTTATATCAAAATTAAAGCAAACCATGTTAAGCTATTTTGACTGAAAGGTGTTAAGTAACACTAACATCTTAGTGTGTTTTATTATATTATGTTACAATTAAGATAAGAGGTTAATATCAAATGTATCCTTCATAGAGAAAGATGATAAGATCTGATTGATTTTCTTTTTTGGGAGGGGTTTGAGGAATATGGGGGCCCATCAGGACTGCCTAAGCAGGGCCCAGGATCTTGTGCTACACCCCTGACAGTTCCTTTACTTGCTTCCCTTCCTCAGGTCTTAGTCCGTCCCACCGAGGAAGCATGGGAGAGACGGAGGAAATCATGCGAGGACAGAGGAAACGAGGAAATGTGTTTTAGAGGGATGAGACGTCCTTTCCTCGAAGCGTCACGTGAGCCAGCTGCATGGGCGGCGTCAGCAACCCTTTCAGCTCTTCAGAGATCCCTCCTCCATCCTCAGGGCAGGAATAAGAGCTTAGAGACAGCCTTCACGAAGTAGGGCCAGAACAACTTCCGGTTCAAGTGATGAGCGAGGAGATATCAAATAAGAGAACTGAAATTCAGCCCGAGGGGACACTATAAACCTCACCTCAAGCATCAGCCCAAACTTTTGACTTTCAAATCAGTAAACTACTGTACCGGATATTTTTGGGGTTAGCATTACAAGGCTAATTTGACCATTTGAAGTGAAAACTTAAGATTTTTTAAATCTGTAGAACTTGTTTGTTGGTGGCCGATTGTGTTTCCCTGCAAATATTTTGTATATTTTTTGGAATATTGCAACAAAAGTGAGAGAACCATAAAGACCATAAACTTCTCAGCAAATATAAGACGGTATTACACCACAGGAAGATGCTATAGATCTTGAAAGTTGAAGATGTTATAAGAAATTAAGCAATTGTGTTACTTCTTATTAGCAAAAAATTTAGTAAAAAGATAGATGATAGACCGACAGATAGATATACTGTACAAACATAAGCACTGTACTTAATACTTTGATATGCTAGTCAGTGCTAGGTTTTAAGCAAAAGAATGCCTGCACCCTCAGCCCTGGCTCTCACAGCAGTCTCATTTCAATCCTAAAAACCCAGAACAGTTCGATTTAGATTTTGCACATCATTAAGTCATTTATAATTAATGCGCAGCTAATTAAGGCTTTCTCATAGTTATTAACAGGATGTTTAATTCTAATTACATTTAATTCTCTGCCTTAAAGAGAGTCTAATATTTGAATTTTATTGAAACCTGATAAAGAATGCCTGAAATGATCCAAGCACATTTAGTAGTATATGAAAATCACAGTGACTTACCTTGTCGTCTTGGTCACTCTCTGTGTCACACTGCGAAAACAAAGAAAAAGAAAGGCAAAGCTGAAAATGAGGAACAATACATCTACATTCTTGTTTTATATTTGTCACTGATTAGACTGTATTCCATTTCAACACACGTGAGTGCCATGATCTAATTTACCTTGCAAATGGCATATCTTATCAGCTGTTTAATGACTAACGTATCACTCTTATATTCAGTGTCTGAATATCATCAGATCACTTCATTAGCTGACACAAGCACTGGAATGTGAAACAAAAAGCATTTCTCACGAGCAGCCGTGCCCTTGTTAACATTGAAACCTATGCGAAACTCAGACGGAGCTGGAATCTCAAACACTAACCGCCACTAGAATTATAATTCCATGATGATGTGGGCTCCTGCTTGAGGCTGGGAATGGAGAAATGACGGGAAGAGGAAGGAAACTTTGTAATGGAGGGAGGAAAGAGTGGTTGGATTTCATTTTTTCTTTCCAATTTCAATTTCAAGGTCCACTTAATTCTTTATCAACTAATTAGTGTGATGCTGGGTGACTGGCGGCCCTCAACGTTGTGCATATGGCTGAGGTGCAGAGAAGCACTGGAGTCGGTAATGAAGAAGGCACTGGGGGGGAATATGGGCAGGGGTTGGCACAGTGTGTGTGTGTGTGTGTAGGCAGGGGGACGGGGAGTGCAGGGAGGGGTTGGTGGGTGTCGATTAAAGTAGGGAGGGAGTGAAGGAAGGGGGTGAAATGATTGGCAGCCCAGGGATTGAGCGACAGAAGGCCGTTTTTTCTATCGCTCCCTTTTTTTCTTACTTCCATCTCTTGTTTTTTGCTGATCTGGAGCCCTGCAGAGCTCAAAGGTAGCTGTCTGGGCTCGTAGCTGGGCTCGTGGCTGGTCTGTTTCTGAGGCTGGATGGTAAAAAAAAATGGGCCTTTGCAAGCTCAGCAGGAGCATAGCATCCAATTTACAGGCCTGTCCCACGCGGCCCCAGGGGCCGCCCGCGGCACACTGCCATGATGGTCAGCTCCAGCAGCTCATAAATTATGCAGAGGCAATAAACGTACTGGGCAAACACTCCTCAGACATTTTCCTGCTCTCCATTTCTCTCACACTGTCTTCCTCCACCACCCACAACATTCCATCCCCCAATTTAATACAGCCAGCAGCCCCATAGATTGTCAACTGGAAGAATAAATAAGGGTAATGAAAGACGAGTGTATGTGTGACACGTGAATGTCTGTGTAATGCAAAAAGCTGCACACTGTGTCCATTTATGCACATCTATTCTAGCTTGTGAATAAATTGGTGTGTCGGCCAAGTATCGCTCTCTCTCTTGCGGCCTCCCGCACAGCACTGACTGATGCAGCAGCAGACAAGATCTGATGATCAGTATTAGCCATCTTGACTGCTTCCATGTATTCAGGCCTCTCAGAATGTGACAACAGTAATGTGACCGAGCACTCATTAGCTGCTTCCCTGCCTATGCACACTACACACCCGGGAACACAGGCATGCAAGTGGTTCAAATAATGGACGTCATTTGAGTTTTTCCATTGTTTTGTGATCCATGAAAAAACACTACCAGCCTTTCTTTCTTGTGTTCCCCTTTTTTCTCTCCCTCCTTTCCCTGTTCTCTGGCTGTGCAGCCAATTGCTTTGATTGCCAAGATAGAAGCCGGCTGGAATGACTTGCCCTTGCTTGTGAAGCAAATGGAACATGCTAATGGAACTCATCGTATTACCCGATGCAAAAGTGCCATAGCTCATTACTTTAAGATAAAAGGATATCATTGTAGACGGCAAGCAGAATTGACTTTCTGTGCTGCGACTTGATGATGATTTAATCAACTGCTCTCTTTCACTTCTCATCCCTACGCCTGTCGCTTTCGCAGGTGCCACTAAGCGAGGCACTCACACGGCTAGTGGGGGAGAGAAAAGAAAAGAAATTGCTGTCATTATTTTTTTTCTCGGAATAGAGGTATGCAAATTTCCCAGAGCGTCAAAGGGTGTAAAAAAGGGAAAACTTAATAAAATGGAAATACCTTTATAATGAGCAAAGTAAAAAATCCTGAGATCAGGCCTGACAGGCAAGGGCAGGCAATTTGATCGTCCTTACAGTGCAGGCGCCAAAGCTCCCTTGAACTCGCTGCTCTAGTATGGAGCAAAAAGTAACAAATAATAACATCTATAAAAGATTAAAAACACATCTCAGGCATACAAACAAGTCAGAGCTGTCACTCACTGATAAGTGATCATAGTAAACTAATGCGTTGCCTCATGCATAAAGCAACCTGAGGCGGGGGAGAAGAATCCCGGTGTATCTGGAATTTCTTCCCTCCTTGTATTTCTACCTACTGACTCTTACATTTAAACGGAGACGGAAAGCTAGAAAGTCTTGGCTTTGCACTTGTAAACGTTATGAATTATTGCTACACCTCATCATTAATAACTGAGGCATGGTATAGTTTTAGGAGGTAAGCGTAAGCTCAAAACTTCTGTTATTGCTACTGATGGGTGAGCATATAAATCTGCAAAACTATGGTTAACTGTAATGTCAAAAACACTTTATACCAATCCTGAGAGGCCATGTCTAATGAAAAGACATATGCCAGAGGGTTAAAATGAATAGATTATTCCTGAAGAGAGAAAAAACACAACAACAATGGTGCTATTGAGATCAGTGGAGTAAGCTCCCTGACAGGCGGTCGGAAAGGGGTCTTATTTAAAGCAACATTCATGCACAATAAGGAAACCATTAGTCCTGGGAGGGGGCTGACAAAGAAAAGTGATACTCTATCCAGGCCGACTGCTATTTACACAGGGCCAGCATTATACTGTACAGCTCGACCCCAGTGTTAAGTTTAAGTAACACAGGAATGTCAAACATTAGCATCAGCTCTAAGAGCTGTTGATGTTGGCCTGTATCCGGAGCACTTCTGATTGCCCCGCTGCTCTCACGCGGGCCTCTCTTTTGGCTGAGTGCTCTTACAAATTTCCCTGCGCTCAGTCCAAGCATCAAGCCTTTTGTTTATATTGGTCTGAAAGCAGGAGTAAATTATTCTTATCCTAAATCCTCTCCAGCTGAGAGTAATACTGGCTCAATACAAGGGGAACATAAGGAGCCATGGGCCGAATGCTAAATGCTGCAGCTATGCTATCGTTCATAGCAGCGGGGCTCACCAAAGTCTCCTGCTCGAACTAGCCACAGAAAAATGTCTGTACTAAAGAGGTAACCACATCACACAGGGATGCGTGCAAGGCAAGCATGCCATGTTCCCTTTTCCAACATAACCTTCTGGAAATCCACTGGTCCACAAATACTAACAGATGTTAAGTCGATCAAGAAAAAAATGGCATGCATAACTGATAATTCTGAAGGCAAACAGTGTGTGTAACAGGCTTATTCTAATTTTGTATGTCTCCGGTATTACAAGTTGTCTCTAATCTAAAATGTTCTAAAATGGCATCTCATTGAGTCTGGATCTGTGACGGATGTGTATGGTCACCCCTATGACTGACATTAGCCTCAGGTTTTGCTGGTTTCTATCCATGGCCTTAGAATTAATTATGGTTGATATGGGCTTCATTAAAGCACCACGTTGCACAGAGGATAGTGTCTGTTTATCAGCCTGAGCCAGGTTGTCCTGCAGGATGGCTGAATGGGTTAAAGCCCAGGGAAGATGCCAACCTGCCTGCATGCCTGGGAGCTGGAAAGACAGCATGAAGGATGGCAGCCATTGCCAGGGTCAGCTATGACAGTGCCAATGTGATGTGCTGTCGTCAAGGGCTCCTCATTCCCCCCTCCCAACAGCTCCTTCCTGATATAGCTGCGCGTCCTGATGGTTTTCTGATGCAAACAGTCACATGGCAAAATGGTTTTCTCCCCTCCCGCTGCATCCTCCTCCATCTGCTGCTGGGCCTGAGTGCCGCCGACTGCCCGCCTGTCACAGCGTGCGTGGAAATTAGCTGGGGAGGAGGTGCTCGCTTGTGCTAATTACATTTTAATCATTGGAAATGTGTTGGCAAATCAAGCCTTGATTGCCATCTTGGAGCCCAGTGCTCCTCTCTGCAGGTTGGGGATGGGGGTGGGGGTGGGGGTTTATGGGGCTAGAATGTGGCTGAGCCCAGACACGCCAAACTGGACGCCTCACTCTCCACCACAACTTGATATGGCGGCATGCCTGGCCTCCCACTGGGTAGGGGCTGTGCCACATTATTCATGGGGAATAGAGGAAGACCGGCATGGCGAAATGGGGATCTGTGCCATGCTTATTCTCAAATCCCCCACTCACACCTCCCGTACCCCTCTCTCTTTCTCACCCACACATTACACAGTCTGCCAGTCCTGCCACTGTGGATTGAGGAACAACAAATAGAGCAGGAGGAGACTGATGAGCTCAGGGTTTGCTACACAGCACCTGTATCGGCGCACAAAGCTAGAGCAGCAGGCCCCGTCACAATATGCTCACAAATTACTTTCTTTTAAAACAGAAATAAAAAAGAGAAACTGACTTGGCTACATCAAATTTAGACTTTTTCAGAAACAAATAATCTTAAGGCTGGCAACATAAGTATGGTTGATACATGTTGATGACTGTAGATGCAGATATGGTCCAGTTTGTTGAGCTGTACCAGACACACCAACATGGCCATTATGCTCAACTGCCGGCTTCATGCAGCTCCTTCACCCGTTGTGACTTGTGATATTAATGATGATCTTGCCGGAACAGACCTTCTGTTACAAAGCCCCTTTTCCTTGGTCAGTGTTAACCACTGCTATACTACAGCCTGGCACTGTTTTTTTGGTTCATTACGAGTGTGAATCAAAACACACATACGCCCAAACGTACACTGTGACCAAGGGGCTTCACAATGGAGTGAACCTCAAATAAACTAGAAATAAGACCAGCAGACACACACTTCATAAAAAGATATCCATACTGTAAAAGTACAGTTAAGTAAATGCACCTAAAAGTTCAGTGAGTGAAAGGGGAAATTCAACATGACATGCCTGACTGGGACAGATCTTTAAAATAAGGAGTTCTGAGGCAATGACATCGAGCATCTAATTTCCACAGCATCTGCTTGATGTCGAACTGTCATATAAAAGTATGGTAGGAAAGAGTAGATCGAAAAGAAAACAGCACAGCTTGAGTGTTTGAGACAGTCTATACAGTCACATAAAGCAAACGCCTCTTTCATTAGCCAAGAATGTTTCGTCAGGGAGGACCAGACGTCTGTCTGGACTAATATAACCAGGACTGATCCACATGTGTAGCACTGGCCAAATGCAGCAGGCCAACATCTGAATGCAATTTCCCTTCAAATGTAAAACTTTATCCAGTAGATATTCATTTTGACCGCAGACTCTGGATCCCACTCACTGGGGCAGGGGAGCTAAAGGAGGGACGATGGCGGAGGAGGGCAGAAAAATGAAGCCTTCCATAAAATAATAAAAACTTTATAGTCTTTGACCTCTGTTTCAATACTCTGGAGTACATTCTTTTTATGTTTTATTTCAGTGGACTGTGCCAAAAACTACTAAAAGAATATTTGAGAAAATGTCTAAACCTGACTCTTCTTATTACAGATTCCATATTGCTAAATCTCTAATGGTTTACATTATAATAGCACCAATAAAGTTACATCAGAGAGTTGGCTATGCAATATCTGCAAAAGGACTCCATGTTGAGGTGTGAGCACAGAAGTGACAAAAGCCCCGTCTGAAACGCAGATACACAGACACGTTCACACACTTCTGGGTGCCTGGGATGAAAAGATATGTTCAGAAGGCATACAGGTGGTGTATGTGTATGGTGCTTTCTGTTTGAGTGTGGAGGAAGGTAGGATATTTAACTCAACCGGAGATGTGGCAGTGTGCTACTGAAGTGATGCTTGGCAGAAACAGATGTTGCCGCAGGGTAAACCTCTCTGTTGATCAGTCCCATCCACCCACCCAACACGAACACACCTGACAAGGACCAGGGTAGGGAGGGAGGAACACAGAGGTGCAGTACTTTGCTTTCTTAAAAATCCATTTGTTACACAAGCAAGTTCAGTATCTCTCCTTCTAGAAGCATCTCAACGTGGATCTCCCGGCAACAGGCGCCTGAAGGTGGGAAGTGTTTACTGGTTATCTGATAGAAAGGGAAAAACATAAGACACGGCTGCAGCACACAAGTGTGGGCGCATACAAAAACACCCACAAACACACACCTTAGCTCATCCCAACCCGGCACTGTTTCCATAAACCAATAGGGGACTGAGGCACGAAGCAGGTGGTAGATTAATCAAAGATTAATAGAAGGATTTTGAGATAATTACATACATCAAGTAGCATTGTTTGTGCAGTTATGGTGACTCCCCTGAGATGAGTCCTCTTGGTGTGTATTTTAAGTACCCCACATGCTAGACATTAACAATGATGGGATTTTGCATCTTCATTACATCAATCTGGCCACACACATAAAAAAATCAATTTGTGGATTGCTCCTAAAGAAGCACAATTCCCTGTGTATATTAAAGACAAACTGGATTTCTGTACCAGAAGAAGTGCCATGATGGAAGCAGTGAAATTTAGGATTGTGTATTGAACCTCAATCGTTTTAGTATCGACTGAAATGTGTCCGTAGCACCAAATGTTGAAAACTGCCAAATACAAAAAGCTGGCACTGAATGCTCGCTCGAATTCACACTTACTCAATTTCTGAGTTACATCAATCAATTTAGACTTTTACTTTAGACAGGATTGGTGTGTTTTAATATTAGTACTGACAACTGAAACCATCGTATTTTATATTGTATCCTATCAGCAGTTAATATATATATATATATATATATATATATATATATATATATATATATATATATATATATATATATATATATATATATATATATCACACACACACACGTGATAATATAAGAACAAAGGACCCATTATATTGAAAATAATCTCTGTCGGCCACCTCTAGTATTATTTGTGACATTCATAGCTTGCATGTTCTTGGATGTATGCTTAACTACAGGCAGCAACCCTCTGTTGTCAAGAGATATAAACCTCATCTGCTTCCCTCAACTCCCACTTGCAGCCCTCCCTCCCTCCACACTGACTCATAGCTGAGGGGGGAGAAAAACATCAGGATTAGGTTCTGTGCCTCTAATCACTTAACTCCTCACACCTGATGGCACACTATTAACTTTGACTGTCTCCAGTGACCCCGTGGGTCGTTGCCCATCACATCAAGTTTTTATTAGGGAATTTTCCTCATCATTAGCCATGGCCTGGAAACGAGCCATTAATATTCATAGTGGCAAACCAAAATGAGGTCCCACTGATTTTCCATCATCCAAGCTATCTGCGCAGCTGCCGCCGTTAACAATCACCCCGGCGCTGTGCATTCGCCACGTATCATTATGGGGCTCCATAAAGCTCTCTCTCTGGGTCTGCCATGATGGGAAGGAGAGCAAGGTGGAGGAGGAGAAGGAGAAAAGTGTGAGGCTTGCAGCCAGCTGATGCCCGTCTGAAAGAAACTGCCCAGCTCTGCCAACAATCTGCCTGGAAGTCTCATGCATAAAGGCCAGCACTGTCAATGCTAACAACCCCTGCAAGCTCTGCCAGGGACACAGCTGAGATACTGAGTTCCCTCAGTGCTCTCACATCAGAGCACACATTGTTCATCAGTCTGTAATAGCAGCTAGGAATGCATCGCTTTGGAAAGGTTTAAAATCACTTCCACAAGAATTCTCTATGAGATATAATATATAATTCTCGTTATTTTCCAATGAATACTAAATGAAAAACCCAGTTAACATTGTGTCATTTACATAGCAATACATCCTGAAATAAATACAATATTTAGATTTTCCAGGAGTTCGTTCTGATATCTCTTCAAAGTAAGAGGCATTTAACTCTGCAGGATATCAGAACACCAGGAGTCTGAGTAAACACGTCCCATGGATCCAAAATGGCTGCTCGCGTTTCCACAGATTGCAGCTCGTCATCAAAACGATCCACCCAGCTCGTGCCTCTGCTTCTCTGTTACCAGAGGAGGGCATCTCACATCTCGGCTGCCAGCAAGAGCAGGTGCTCAGGCTCCACAAGGTGTGTGTGTACACACAGGCCTGATAACGTGCCTCAGAGCAACAATGTCCCAGGAATCTCCTGCTGATAAGACTCCTCTCTCTTCCCTACTCACCCGAGCTGAGACTAGCTTTCCCCGATGCAAGGGAAGACCTCCTATGTGTCACGGGTGGGAGCAGCAATTAAGAGGCAACAGGTAGATATAAACTTCCCCTTTTGGTCTCGCGATAGGCCATGTCCCAACGATGTGAGGTCAATGCTCCTCACTGAATTCAACACGAAAATGATATCTGCACATCAGTTATGTGAGCTAATATGTGAGAGTCAGTCTGACAGGTCATTTAGTTTGCATATTATATTTCTGGTGAATGCTGGATGTTATTAGTTGGGAACTGTTAAGTTGCCTGGGAATGAAAATGGTGTCTTGATTTTATAAATAGATTGCAAATTCAACAACTTTCAGAAGAACGAGGACATAAGGTGAGACACCAAAACAGATGCAGCCGCTTCAGCAACGTCTTCCAAATAATTAGAGCTGCAGTGACAAAAACACTTTGTTATTCTCCTACTATGATTTGCTAGCTGTCGCAGTGTACATCTGAGTTGCCTCATTATACAGAAAGTAGTCAAATAAAAGCCGACAACGCACACTCCTGTCAGGATTCTGTCTACCACACATGCAAACAAGCGCAGATGAATAAACATTAGCTGTTGTTGAGGGCTGGTCTTTGAGCCGCGAGGCTCACAAAGATCCGCTTTGTACAAAATAAAAATATTTAACTTGAAAGACTGATGCAAGGCAAAATGAAATTAAAAGGAACCCATGCTAACTGCTAAAACAAATTACTCGCAGCGCGCTAAATTACATTTGCTCCTCCATCAGCGAGATCAAACGAGTCTAGTTTGACTCCCCTGCGCTAATGATTTCCTGCACTCACCTCCTTTTTCATCCCAGGGGTGTTAATAAACACTCAGTCTGGTTTTTTGTGTTTGTTTGTTTGGTTTATTTATACATTTCCCAGCTCTACGTCTCATCTCGCTCCCTCCCTCTCTCGTACACTTTGCCCACGCCGGTGGCAGACTGGGTGAATTAGTGGGATCTAATGTAATCCCAGGGACAGCGGGCTTCTGAAAAACGTGCTCAATTAAAGCAGGATGAGCCCAGTGGGAGCGTCCCTGGCGGAACGTGGGGTGACTGACGCAGCCCTTTGGTTGGGATTAATTAGCATGCTAAGTGGTAGAGCACGATAGCAGGCTGAAAGCCACGGACCAGCCATCTGACATCCACCACCTCCCACAATACCAGCAGTACAGTCACGGTTCCAACCAGTCTAGCCCCCCCACTGGCCCTTAAAGCCTGATGTAACCTCCTGACAAAGACATAAAGGTAGCAAGATTTTAGCCTACTTTGAACATGTTTAAAAAAATAAAATTACATTTTGCTACCTGTATGCCTTTGTCAGGAGGTTACATCAGGCTTTAAGGGCCAGTGGTGGGGCTGGACTGGTTGGAACCGTGACTGTACTGCTGGTATTGTCTGAAGCCAGAGACGAGGGGACTAAGAATGGTTGGGGAAGAGCATCCAGCTCAGAACATGTTCCATATCTGCACATCTTTGTTCAAGAAAATGACAAGTAAAATATCTTAAACTTTGTCTTGTTGATGTTTTTTGCAGGCTCCTCAATCAACTTTTTCAAAATGATTTGCTTTTCAGCAGTAAATAGCCTGTCAAGGAGTGGGACCAAATATCGGAACGGCAATATATCGTTCTTTGTGCGATACGATAATCGGGTGCCAATATTTTAATGAATAAAATAAGGTGCTCTAAATAGATTTCCCTGCGCCCAGCGTTGCTATGTAATGGCTCCTCGAGGTGGCGCTCAACACATGAATGAGGAAAACTTGAACAGAAGTCAAAACTAGCCAAAGAGGAAGAGGTTTTCAACAGGGATGGCGGACAGCAGTTTGAGGAAAATAACAGATGCCCCAGCCACGTCTGGATCCATAGTTGCTCTATGGTTGTGTCATTTTAATTTACAGACTGAAAAACTTGTGCTGCAGAATTGTGCTGTTTTCTAACAGTTTGGACTTGCAGTGAATTAAGAGTGAAAACCTGCACTTAACCTTTTCACTGGCATTTTGTATTCATAGTTACACCGATATTGTGATGTATCATTATGGGATTGTCTAGCAATATATTCATTATTGCAGAATTGCTGTATCGTGATATTATCGGTATCGTGAGCCATGTACGTTTGTATCATGTATCGTAAGGTACCCTGTGATTCCCACCCCTAGTCAACAGGCTGAATCGTACCACATCATCACACCATCGCTGAACTGAAGGCTAGCTCCAGGACAGCAGAGCTGACCAAAGATAAGTGCAATAAAAAGAATGCAGTCTTGTTTTGCTCCTTGAAACCATTAGCAGTATGCAAACATTCGGTCAAACTGTGAGTGAGTGAGTGAGTGAGTGAGTGGAGCTGTGCTCTCACAGAATTTCCAGACATTTGTCAAACTGTAATGTTTTGCAGTGCTTCATGTGTTTTCGGTTTGATTTCTGTACAGCACAATACCACAGAGCTCAGGCCCCAAGGCTCTATGCTCATACTGACTTTCCCAGCGGTGGACTTCAGAATGAAAGACAACCCAGGGATAAAAATGTTTGCCCATCAACCAGTAAAATGTGAACACAACAAAACGGCAACATCTGCATTAAATTCACATATCTGACTTTGTCAAAGGTTCTATTCTTTAGCTGGAATGATTTCTACATTGTGTACTGTAATGCCAACAGTTATACAAATATCTGACTACACAGTATTCTTTGTAGGGGTGCAGCGGGTTGTATATTTGTGCCGAGTCATTGTACTGTCATGGTCCTGTGCACGCAGCCGCACGCAGAATACACCGTATGTCGACGGATGCATGTAATGCGGAACTGCGCGAGCTACGCCAGGAAACCTTTAACCATACGCCGTCAACAACATGTGCTGAAGTTACCACAAAAAGCTGATTGGCGTGTGCAAGTCAGTAACACTATGGCGAGCGTAAATCAAACGCTGGAAGCTGGATGACCCGGTCAGCTACAACTAGAGCTGGGATGATTCATTGACGTAGTCGACGTCATCAACTACGTAAATGTGTCGACACAAATAATTTGCGTCGACGGATCGCTAAATAAAATAAATAAATAAAACTTAATTAATTAATTAATGTGGAACTAATGTAATGCGGAACTACTGCTGGATACGCGGGTTCTAGGGACACCTAAACTGTAGCCCCGCCTTAGCTCTGAAGCTAGCCGAGCTCCTCCCCCGACGTGCAGTTTTTTGTCAGGTCGACGGTCCAGTGAGTGAGTCAGAGATAGCAGCACGAAAGGACGAGCATGGCGAGTGGTTGCGACCCACAAGAGCTCGCCGGCCTCTTTAAGATCGCAAGTTTGGCAAAACTTCGAGACTGTATGGCTGCAGCCTGGAGCCTCCCGTGTCATGTCCTCTTGTCTAATACCGTCCCCGTCTCGAAAACTTGGGTCTTCGGGTCAGTTCCAGCAGTAGGCTACAGGCGAGAGAGTGGTGGATAAGACGAGGACTGTGTGTCGGCGTTGTTCAGCAGTTGTTGGGTATGTGAGTGGAAATACATCTAACATGCTAACGCATATCCGACGCCATCACCCAGATGTGCCAATCACTGGAACGAGACAAAAAAAAAAACTGTCCAACTTCTCCACCCTACAGTGCTTAACCAGCCTTTAGATACAAATAATTAAAGTTACATTAAAGAGAGAAGAGCTTGGATGTTAAACAAGAGCTTATTCATTATTTTACCTACTACTGTTAAAAAAAGCAAATACAGGCTACTCTTTTTGCACTTGCTCTGTTTACTTTTAAGTTATTATTTCTGTATTCCTCCTGATAGTGACTGTATTTTGTGGTTGGATTGATAGCCTACATCTGGCTTCAGGTTGCACTACAAATTCATTTCACTTGAACAGTGCAGTGTTAAACAATTTTAATAAATAGAGATTTTAACCTTATTGAAATTTGTTTTGTGTCAATTGTTAATAATTGAGCAATGGGAAAATAATCGCTAATTGAAAAATGAATCGTTAGATTAATCGAAAAATTTATCGAAAAATGAATCGTTAGATTAGTCGATTAATCGAAAAAATAATCGCTAGATTAATCGTTTAAAAAATAATTGTTTGGGACAGCCCTAGCTACAACAGCAACCGAGTGAGAGAGCTGTGTATAAGACAAGCACGGTGTTTCAGCGTTGCTCCACCATTGTAGGTTCTGTGAATGGAAACACATCCAACATGCTAACGCACATCCTAATTCTTTGCCAATGCCTTTTTTTTTTTTTACTTTGCTCTGTAGCTGAAATTTTAGGGTCAGCTCCTCCAACAAAAATGCTTAGCGAATTACTGGTTAGGGTTCTGTAGAGCTTGACAAAAGAAAAACTCAGCTAATCGTTAACAGTGACAAGAGAATAGACTCAATCCATCTAAAGTTGAAAGAGTTCGAGCACAGCTTTTTGGGAGACGGTGTCTTGTCAGTGAGCGAAGGTCAGCTGTCATGTGGCGTACTGGTGTTTTTCCAGGCCACTGGTTACTGCTCCCCTCGTGTGTTGTTATAGTGTCTCTGAAGAAGTGATCGTGCTCCAATAAAAACTGACCTACCCTCAGCTCCACTCAAGAGCTTTCAAGCCAACTCAGCACACAATATCCCACATAGTTTATGACAACTCCTCTCTTGGCTTTCTTACAGCCCAAAGACAATGGGAAGGAGAGAGGGAGAGAAAATCACTGGAGTGTTTTGTCAGCCGTAATTACTCTCCAATTATATGGTCAAAATATGGCATTACAGGGCACTTTGTTGTCCAGGCAGCCTGGCTTTGATCAAGTTGTGGCAGAATGTGTTTCACATTAGAGGCACCACGATGATGTATGCTTCCTGTCACGACAAGGATAACAGTGAGGTCAGCAGAGCATGGACCCCCCCACCCCATCTCCTGCTGGGAGCAATAGCAGTACCGCATCCATCCTGATGCATACTCTGCTTCTCTCCAGCCAGTGAGTAAAAAGGATGGTGTGGAAGGGAGAAACAAAGCATAAAAAAGAACAGGGAGGAGAGAAGTGGGTGACTCACAGAAATGGTTAAAAAATAGAGATATCTTATAATAGATGCAAACCATGCTTTTTGCCACAGGTCATAACTATCATCAACCTCCTGTTGTCACGAGAAGGACACAGTTTGACATCGCAAAGAAAAGCAAACATAGGAGTGATGGATTCAATTTTACGGAGAAAAAAGTTAAATTTGTTCCACTTAAAGTGCAGCTAGCTTTTTCAGCTTTTCTCACTAACTGAGAGGTTAAAAAGTAGCCTTTGGCGTCTTTGTTGTAAACAAGCATTATCTATTCCAATACAGCATGTCTCACCATAATGTGATTGCGTGTATCCTTAAGGCTGTAAAACATGATTTTACAAAGCATTTCCGCACAGCTTTTTAAAATGTTTTCTCTTCTATTACTGGCACACTGCTACTTTTTTACTTTTACTATGCGTTTAAGTCCTCTGTAGTCAGCAGACATTGTGAGATTGTGTTCAGTAAATCACGGCTCTACAGCGCCACAAGTGGTCCAAATCTCCTCCGTATACATTTAAACAAAGGATATTTTTTAGAATAGTGTGAGTGCAGAATATGTTAAACGTGATGTTATCTCTGTGGGTAATGTCATGGTGGAAGTGAACCCTGAGGTTAGCTTCAGTGGTGTGAAGATGACGGACCATTCATCACTTTATCACGCAGCCAAGGTAAGAGACTGTTGCACTGGAGCCCTGCAGCTGACATTATGTATTAACACTGAGTGTTCAAGGAAAATTACAATGACTTTGAATGTGCTCGTTTTCATCCACACATTCTCTCTCGGGTTGGCAGTGCTTTGACACAACCCACTTATCAAAGACGCCCATGTGGGTAAAGAAAAACATTTCACTACAGCATCTCCGAGCTGAGCAGAGCTTGCCAGACTCTTGCTGGTCATCTGCTGAAGGCCAGTGAGAGCTCTTCCTGAGGGATATCAGTGGCATCCCAGGCCAGGCATGGCATGTGCTCTCTCCAGGAACCCCCCCCCACCCCACCCCAGGCCCTGCTGCATGCTGGCCTACGCTGCGGACACCGCCATCTGTGCTGCCTCCCGATGGTAAGTTGGCAAACGAGGCTGCACAAGCAGTCCTCCCCTAATTTGGGCGTTCGGCCCAGGGGTTGGAGGAGGAGGGTGGCTGTGGTGTGGTGAGGGATGCTCCCTGGTGTTTCAGAGAGCCACTCCATAACACTTTTCTCATGAGCGCTCCTCCGGAGGGCTGCTGGAACGTCTCAGAGCCATCTGGGGAGAAGTGGAGCGTGGCAGGGAGCAGCTGGACGCTTACAGCTGCTATTTAAACCCTGGCAGCAGAGCTCCACATCAGTCAGTCACAAGCAAATGCAGGAAGCACAGCAACGCATAACCCAGCAGAGGAGAGTTCACACAACACAGCGATCCGGCTCCACACTCCTGACATGAACTTGTTCTGAAAAAAAGCTGCAAATAATTCTCCTAGTGAGTACAGATTCTGTACAGTCCAATGGTGGTGGAGACCAAAAACTGTTGTTGTAGTAGACAATATAGGTATTTCCAATTAAAGTTGCAAAAAATATATAAAAAAAAAAAAAAAAAAAAAGTGTGATTTTACATTTACATAAGTTGAACATAAAGAAATTGGGTAAGTATTATATATATATAGGGTTGTATTGCATATAAACTTGTGTTAAGAGCAGAGTACAATTACAGAGCCAGGAGCATGTCATTGTATCTTAAATTAAAGATGTGAAATGTGGTTTGTGGAGCAGAGTACATGAGATGTTATCTCTTGGCGAAGACAAGTGTGAACAGGGTCTAGTCAGATAAAGTGAGGCAGGTCACATTACACTCTGGGAATCTGCCTCGGCTTACAGCAGCTCTTTACTACAAATAAACACTCCTGAGTAGTTTAATGAAAGCAAATAGAGACGGAGGGAGCTTGATGACTAACAGACTTCCTCCAAACATATGCACTCTAATAATTCAATTACATCCAGATTAAGGCAATACTTATAATTGTGCAACTGTAAGCACCCTAAACATGTTATTTCAGTCCTTTTAAAGTAATAATCTAGAAGATTTTCATCAAAATGAATGTCTTTTAAGTCACTATCTATTGCCGAATAAGATAACAATGGCGACAGTGGGCTGAATTAGTACTTATGTCACAATACGATATTATTGTGTTTTTAAAACATATTGCGATATTCTGCGATATATTGCAATTTATTACCTTTTTTCCAACCTCAAATGATGTCCTCAAAGGAAAACTTTATAAACATCTGTTTTATCTAAAGAAATATATATATTTCTATGTTTATTCATCTCACTTCAAAGCTGAGACTTAAGCTGACACAAACAGAAACAACATTTAATAAATAAATAAAATAAAAAGGAGTTTGCCATCCAGCAACAACGTACAACTCAAGCCAGGCCTCCATCAAAAACATAGATCAGAAATAAGGCAATCTCAAACAATGGCCCTAATCGGAATATTGACACTCACCAAGTTATCTGTGAAACATAGAGATGATGAATTTTCAATGTAAACTGCAAGTCTATGACACATATTGTGAAAGAATTACATCATAAGTTTTGGACCGTCTGTACGGATGACCACTGAGAAAATGCTTACTCATAAGATGTTTAAGGAAAAACATCCGAAGCTCAGAACAAAAGCACAATTAATGTTTGGAAAATATTGCAAGACTTATAGCTAAAGTCTTCATTACTTTGAAATGTACCTGACAGCATCTGGAGAGACTTACAGGCAAAACACAGATACACAGAAAGTGGACAAGCTCTCAGTCAGAGACACAGGCAGAAAAATGTGCACTAACAATTAAAAAAAAAAAAAAGAACTGGATCCTCAGCACATGCTGATTGGTCACCGGAGACTGCATGGGAGGTTTTCTCACAAAGCTGTACAAGTCTTGATTCTTGTGTGGATCCCAAGAGCTCACCCCTCAAGGCTATGGGGGGAAAACTGCTTGTCACGACAACATTAATTATAGTGTTAAAGGTAAAAGAAGTATTGACTTCCTCTCTTCTGTAACCTCCCAAACCACTAGCAGCCAGCAAACCCCACCGCCCCCCAAGGTAAAGTCTTCTACTAGCTCAGGCCCAGGAGCTAACTGGAAAAAAAAGCCCCACTAAGACCAATTAAGGCCTTCACTAGGAGACTGAAAGGAAGACAAATGGAGGCAGAAGGCCCGATTACAAGAAACCTTTGTACAGATGTAAAGCAATTAGAGCAGTCTCAGGGGCCAGACAGTGCGGTACCTGTGAGTCATGGATCCTACAGCCAGTCGAAAGTTGGAACAATCCCTCTTTTCTGTTTAGGGCCCCAGTCAGCCTGTGTATTAGTGTCATATATCAGCCGATAGGCCTGGTATTGGTTTCTCTAGTGCAGGGAAGAGGCAGTAGTCTGCCAAAGAGGATCACTCCACCCTCCATTATCCGTCTGTTGGGAGAACAGGGGCTCTATTATCCATTCAGGCGGGGCCTTTTCGATAAAACAAAGCTAGATAGGAAGTGTGGAAGCTCTCAGGTGTCTCCTTCCACCAGGGAAGTTTGTCAGCGAGGTCATTCTGATAAAACCTGGGGTAATTATACTGCACAGCACCACCGATTACCAGTCAGAGCACATTTAACCAGGGCAGCACTGTGACCTCTACCTCACAATGGAGTGGCAGCGAACCCACATTGACGTAGCTTTAGTCTGAAGACCATCGGTGGAAAAATCTATATGTAACATCTATAGTAAATATAGTGAGGTGTGAAATTCTTAGTTGCTAATGACTACTGTCATCATTTTACTTAAATGCAACATGCAGTCTTATAAGATTTCCCACAGTCGCCGTTGCAGTGTGTCTCTACTTGTCTACGTCTGTCATTAATGGCCAAAATAAAGAGCAGATAGGGTCAGGATCTGCAGAGTAACAAACGATTGCTAATGAAAATGTATGTTCAGTGGTCCGATCTACAATTAGCTTAAGCAAAAAACCCTCCTCGTGACCTGAGATTATGAAATAATTTTGACAAATGGAGGCCGGGTTTATAATGACCTTTTTCCCTTCCTCCAAGACGAGGCTAGCTGCAGCCCTCATTATTTATGGTTGGCTTTAAAAAGCAGGTATTGGAGAATGAATGTGCGCCTGTCATTGTGCGTAATGGGGCTAATAATGGTGCCCTGTGCACCGCATAATGAACCTCACCCCCATAGAAAAGCTATCTCCTCTTCTCTGCCAGTTTGACGAGCAGAACATTCTCCTGCTTTAAAATGCTCAGTCTGCACGTGGCAGTGTGGCCCGTAGAAACTCAAGAGGTAGAGTCAGAGCTATTAAAGAAATCTTTGGGAAATGACTATTGCAGCTGTTTAAGCGATTTGTCTGCACCCTCATTTGCAGATACTTAACACTTATCATCAAACTAACACACAGATTTCCTGTCTGCTAAATGTTATTCCTAGCAGTGACCTAACAGTGATTTAGAAGGATTCAAAAGAGACTACTTTGTCTAATTTAACTAAAAACCGCATAAAAACAGCCCTGGGAAAACCTGGCTGTCATTAAGTGCAAATCCCAAAAATGCAACTATGTACTGCATTATAACATATATGTGTGATTGCTTGGAATTGCCAGTGCAGTAAATCTGCACAGCAGTGCCTAGCTTGATTTGGGAGCTGAAGAAAACCATTTGACTTCACAGTTCAAGCTTGATGAAGTCCCTGGACGCTGCTGGTTAAAGACTTAAGCAGATGGCCCAATACTTGGCGCAAGAAAAGAGCTGCTCTGAATATTTTTTGGCAAATCTACAGGCATATGGCAAAAGTTCATGCCAAACACTCCATTTCACAAAAAAGATCCAGCCTGTGGAAAAGCAAAAGCATATTAGGAAAGAAATAATAAGAGACAGAGAAATGAGAATGACAGAAAGATGTTAAAATGCCAGAAATATGATACTGTTTGGTCTATACACATCTAATTTAGTGTGAGCCCATCTAAATCTTCCCAGTCTTAAACAATCACTGTCATAATAAGGCCGAGTGGAAGGGATGAACAGGGTTCTGCTTTAGATCAGGGCAGAATCTTCAGCTCCAAGGGGCTGAGTGAGGGAGAACAAGCCCTCGGCACTCTGGGAAAATCAGACTTCACTATCCTGGGTTGGCCAGTGCTCACATCCTTTTGTCTGCCGCCAAAAGATTAGGCGTGAGGAATGGATACACATTTAAGATCTAAGGAGATGACTTGCGGGATTTGGTATCAATAAAGACACAGATAGCTGAAGACTATAATCCACAAGGCAGAAAATCAAATGAAAAGCTCATATCCTGTGTAACCCCACTCATAACAGTTAGGCATCAACTGTATGATCCTCGATTCAGTTGTCTGAGACTTTGTATGAATAAGAAAGTCGCGTGCGCTTTTAAAGCAAAGACACATCGAGGAAAAATAGCAGAGCTGAAAGCTTGGAGCTCAGTAACCACTGGAAGACAAAGGATGATTGGCAGCAGACACAACATTAGTGGGAGGAAGATCTCTCTCAAGAGCTTGACAGGCAGAGAGAGAGTATCAATCATTCTGCTGCAGAAGGTGCCTTCAACAATGCAATCACTTGCTTTTGTTCTACTTGTGGTCCTGTTCCATCATGCTCCACAACACACATTTGTTTGATCTGGGACAACAGCCTCAAACGTCCCAGCATCGTCATCGCAATATCCAATTTTTCTTCTCTTATCCATGCGAGGCCTTGATAATGTCATTGCCAAAATATTAGCTCCTTCAAAAATAGATTTTGACATTCTTTCAACTCTTGTTACAGAGACACACTTTGTTTTAAGGGTATTTATTTATTGTTGAATGGATTTAGGATAACAGGAAACTATGATTTTTTTATCTTCCTCCGTTGTGGTCTGCCCTTTGCCTCATGGCAATGACCCTTAACTGGACTAGCCCTGATATTCCGTTAGCTGACAGTTTTTGTAGGTCCCCGACAAAAGCCCTTGTCTTGGAGGCAAATCAACATTGGCTTGGCGTTCACGTGCACACGCTTGAGCGTGATGTGTGAACTTTTCAAAAACAAGTGACGAGAGGCTCGCTGGTGCCTCGCAGACACACGCAAGGCTAAATTTCTGGATCTGCCGGGGACTCTGTCGGCGAGCTACAGCCAATAAGAGCGTGCAAGACACGGGCTGAGGGGAAGCCAGCGGGAGAGGTCGCCTGTACTTTACTGGATGTGTTGCATTTTGCAACCAAAGTTGTTGTTGCACTAGAGCAAACAGGCTGTAACTAGTAAAGCTGTATGGTAACAGGCTACTCTGTGAAAACGTGTGCCAAGGACAGCACCCCCTAAAAGCGCTATGTCTTTCTTTTTCTTCTTTGTTTTTTTGCTGCAAATCAGCCACCAGCAACTTAAAGCGCTTGTTTCAGGTGAATATCCAAAAATCCTGTCTTGCGTACGGTATTACATCATATCCCGTGTCACTTGGCACTGGAGTGTGTTTTCGTGACAAAGACGTAGTCTGGAAACTAGACTGGGGGGGACCAGGTTCCTCCTGGTGAAAGATATAGCATTGTGTGAGCCCCTGTCACCGGTCAGTCAGGTAGTGTGATAACAAAACAAGACAGCAAGTTGTGCAGTGTGAATACTACTGTACGACTTTGAAAGTCTTGTAGTGGGAACGTAGCTCTAATTAGCCTTTAATGTAAAGATGTAGAGCAATGCAGCTTAAAATACAGTACTGTATTGTTTGAGGCATAACAATAAAATGCTTATGAAACAGTAACAGCACCTGAAGAAAAAAATGTCTGTGAACCTGACATGTAAGTGAGGCCAAGGACGTTGTATCCCAAGCGTTAGATTGCTTTCACATCAGATGATTAGCCTCATCCGTGTTAATTACAGTGAATGGAAACTAATTAAGAGAAACTATGTGTCAGCTAATGAGGATTTGGGGCTGTGTCCATCTTATAACATCATTCGCACTGCACTGTCCGCCGGCTACTTCTACTCTCTTTAAAACATCTTCTCTAACTCAGAGAGACCTTTTATATCCAAACCGAGCAGATAAGTCATCATTTGTTCGTCAGTCACAAACTAGCAGTAATAGGATGAGCAATTAAAACCCCAGTAAGAAGAACAGGGGTCATCATCTATTATGACAACTACCCAGAGAAGAGTTTTCATTCAAATCAAGAGAGCAGTGAATCGAAGCACTGTCTTTGGGTACTGATGGTTCCCTTTTGCAAAATCTCCCCTCAGTTCCCCTGCTTACCTTTGTGGTATGTCCTAATGATGTGCATACTGCTGGCGTCAAGTTAATAAGCAGCTGGAGCAGGACGGGGAAACTCTCACTCGAAAAGCTCGCCAATTACCTCAGCGCAGCTTCTTTCTGCCATGCCTGTCTCTACCTGACGATGCCTGAAGATGGGAGGGGGAGGTCATCCAGGGCAGGACCTCAGACTTACATCTGGTTCCATCTGGCCTGATTGGGACTTTTCTCATCCAGGAAGGCATACAGAAATGTAATTAGGCCAAAAAGACGTGGTTAATGCGAGCTGCTCACCAACAGTGAAAACAGCAAGCCAGTGACCCCTTCTAGAAACTACTGCCACACTGACCTGACTGACGTGGTTTAACTGGAGACTTTTCTAATGACTGTACTTACTATAGGACCAACTCCAAACACTGAGGATGAGCATCAGCTTGTCTGAGTGACAGCTCGTGGCTTCAGTGTTCAGCAGTAATGAATGAATAAACCACAAGTGTCGAGGAAGCCTTTGAAATACGGTGTCATCATGTGGGCCGTTACAAAGATAGCTTATTAGTGATGCTAATACAAAGCTCCAGCTTGACAAATTCCCTCTTCTAGATTAATCCCTATCTAATTCCAATGATCTGAAAGCAAGCATGCTGTTCCTCTTCAGCCAGAGCCAGTCCTTGACGTTTTCATTACAGCAGCAGTTGCTTAGCCAGCTGCAGGTTTAACTCCCAGGTATTTACCGCCTCATCTCAGTACTCTCTGTCTGGGTGGCAAATACACCTCAGCAAATTCACTTTGCATTTTGAATAAATGAAAGGGGATGGTTGATGTCAATCATGAGGCAAACAGCAGCGAGCTATGAATGCAGCACACTAGGCCACAGAAGCTTGTTTGAACACACATACTGTAAATCCAAACGCACATGCCTAAGCTCTGCCTGGCTTCACAAGGGAGCTCAGGCTTATAATTAGGCACACGAGCTGCAATCAGAGCCCAATGACAATACTTCTCCGATGGCTTGTTTTCCTAACCTCTGCGAGACCTCAGGCAGAGGTCCACTTACCTCGCCAGAACCAGCCCACCGCTGGAATCAAAACACTGAAATCACTCCATTCCACTGCAGCGCCACTGATTAAATGTGCAGAGTGTAGAGTGCAATTTGCTAAATTACAAGTATTTTGCACATGTAAATATAGTTTAATTACAGCAATTAAAGAAGATTATGGGAGATTGGCAGATGGGGAATGTAATGTTGTTTTAATTAGAGTCTGAATGCACTGTAACACAAACAGAATGTTAACCCCCTCAGAACAGAATGGGCTGTTAGGCCCTGACAAATTGTATCCTGATGCAGCTTTCTCAAAGCTTATAATCACCTACAGCTACACCGTGTGTGTAACAGAAAGAAAAAGAGGCTGGAAAAAAAAACAAAGATGGAGAAAATTATGGCTGGGAGATGGAAAAAGTGAGAGGCATAGACGAGCGGGACACAGAGACAATGAAAAACAGATGTAATGTTCCTTGACCATGCTGTTCTAGGAGTGGCATGCTGAATTACCATGACAAGTACAAATATTGTGACAACAGTTAATATGGCATTAGAGGCAATTAAATCGGATTTAGACCCTGAGATCAATCACAGAAAATTAGAAACAGCTCATGTGCTTGGATAAGAAGAACCTCGGAAATTAAGACTAACAAAAGGTCTTGGAGCAACATCAAAGCTTAGCCAAGAAAAAGACTGAACTAAGCTGACACGGAGTTAAGAAATATCATGACCACAAATAAAAGGATACAAGGATCAAAAGGCTTTGCTGAAATCACCATAGATTACAAAGGTGGGCCGACGTAATGCTGTTTAAAGTAAACACCTTCACATCTAGCAATTACAATAAGAACCATGTGAACTCACAGAGAGAAAACACATGTTCAACTCAATCACCACACACACACACATCAGGTGACTGTGGTGAATGTTTGTATATCTCACTCTGAGGGATTGTGGGGTCATGTACCCTGGATCCAAAAAAAATCCCCTCTTAGGATCTATAAAGCTGTGTAGCAACATTTAATACATTCCAGTCAATAGCCTATTAGAAATTCTAATTGAAAGTTCAATGCCCTTACTTTAGGGCTTGCAATAAAGATTGCCTTTGGAAAGCTATTTAAAGGATTAATCTCTTTATCATGCAGTATTTGGAAACCTAACTTTGTTCTTGTTAGGCAGATCAATTGCATTAATTTACAAAACGGGGGGAAAATGTCACCCTTCATCCTTTAAATCTCGGCTGGGTGAAGGAGGAGCCCTAAAGAGAGGCACTACTGCTTTCCCCTTATATCAATAGAAACAGGTATCATAGGAGACTTGACCTACACATTTTAATTACCACATGAAATATTCAGCCTCTGAGATGAACCACAACATCCAGAGAGCAAGCAAGGCCAGTCTCTGCCAGTTAACCCTTTAGAGAGAGCCTAACATTTCCACACATACATTTAGATGCACACACGCACAGATGATACTAAATCGTGTAGATGAAGCTAGAACTACATATCATCCACAATCTGTGGCAAAATGGAACTTCAGAGGAATTTCTTATTTTTAATTGTTGTTTTGGAGTTAAACACATAATTCAGCAGATGTTAAGCTTAATACAGTGGGAATAAACTTTGAATATAGTGCATCATTTGCAGCTGATAATCAGCATCTGATCACTAAACCAGACACTGGCCCCAACAAAAACACTGCACTGAGTGGTTTGTGGGAAAACCAACTTAATATCCGGCCTGTACCACATTGGTTGCTATGGTAACAGTCATGCTTACACCCTCTTTATGAGGCAAAATTGGAAAAGACGGGCATACTGTACGTGTGATGGCTATCGTTCATTTGTTTACCCCAGAAGGTGAGCCACGTTTGTATCACTAAGTGACTTCATAAAAACTCTTTGTTTACATGACAATTATGGGGTGGATGTGCTCTGTAATGCAACACTGAACATCTCTGCAAATCCAGATTAGTAGATTTTCAAATTTTGTTGCCTACAGTAACTGAAGGTCTTGAGTTCAATCCCAAAGATAATGTGTGCACCCATGTTGATGTGTCTTTATACTAAAACCTGGATTAACAGTATATATTCTTCTTATCTTTTTACATCAATTACGAGCAAAACTTAATTCACATTCAGAAAATGAGATGTACCAGTTGTCCTGAAAGCAGAAAATGAACAATGAAATGAACAGGTTGTATGCTTTTCTCATCAACCTGGATGTGTTAGATATTCATACTATTTTAGTGGACATTCCTGTGTAAATTCACTCTACTCTTTTTGCAGGTTTGGCTGACCTCCTAGAAGTCATTCGCTTACACTATTTCCAAAAATCCATTAGAAACTGCTCAGAGACGTGCTGCTGCACTGATGAACATGATCCATCATTTTAAATGAGATAGCTATGGTAATTCTCCATAATATGACATTACAATACACCTAATTCTTACATTTCTAATGGGGACAATTTTACTTTTTCCATTTGGCTGTCGTGGAATAACTGGAACAGGGTTTTGAGTTTATGTTACATACTCATGAGGGGAGTTTTCATGCATAATGAATTATAAAGTAGATTATTGCTGCGTTTGGCATCCTATTTATTCACTATAACGTCTCATTGTAGCAGGGTTCAAATAACCTCCTGTGTGTTGACGTTTGCACAGTATGCCAGTTCCTTTCGGTAACTACGATCTAGCATCAACCAAACTCTACCCTACTGTCATGGCTGCCATCATCTCGTGTCAGCAATGATAAGCTCCGCCCACCGTCCCGCTCCCATGCTGTGATTGGACAGTTGCTAGTTATTTATCTTGGCTTTGAGAATTCATTTCCATTTAAAAAAAAGCTCCTTGCACATCTTTATGAAAACTAATGACAGGTATTTGTATTAAGTATTGGAAGGTCTATGCTGCCCTCTGACACACAACACTGAAATGCAATACACCACTTCACTTTGTTTTTTGTGTTGTGATTTCATATTAATGTAGCATGAAAAATTTAAGAAAGTGGTATTGTATTTCATTTGTTTTTTTGGGGAGCATTTTAAATCTCCCATAGAGCGCTGGGCATTATTTAAACCTTAAACTCCTAACATTGTTTCACAGTATACTACCTTACCTTGGCTCTGTGTTCATTTCATTTCAGACATAATAGCTTTTAACAGTTCACTGCACCTCCATTGTGTGGCTCTTGTTCTGCATGTGCATCAGGGACAGTTCTATGGTTAGCCAGTAATAATGAATCAAAAGCCAGAGAGAGCGACAAGGCTCTGTGGAGATGATCTACATTTCATGTGTGTGAGGTCGCTGTATCCATGTCAAGATGCTTGAATGCTTGCTCCTCAATAACTGTTATTAACTGTCTCATTGATGCATATGGGGAACAAGGGGGAGAAGCCTATTCTCAATTTTAAGGCTTGGCACAGAATTATAGAATGATGTAACTGTGGAAACATTACTGGCATCGTTTGGATTCATCACTTTGAAATTAATTGAAATGAATAAAGTGTTCATGCTTTTTTTGTTTACAGTATGTTTTAGAATCAGTTTGGTTATGAGACCTAAATGTGATGTTAAACTACAGTACATTCTAAGGCTGTAAAGGGTTTGTCTTTATAAACTTTGTAATTGTAACCAGAATGTATTACATGATGATCCTCAAGTCACAATATGATTATCTGCTATTCTTACTTTGCCCATCTCATCAGCGCATGCAAGGCTCTGAGACACGTCAGCCTTGTCAGGGATCAGATCATGTTTTCCTATAAACTGTCAAAAATCCGGAGAAGCCAAGAGTCACGTTTGGCTCGCTGTGTAGTCAGTCCAGTCGATCAGTGCTGCTGAATAATGCATACCTTGTGTGGAAATGGACACATTTGCGGGCACTAACTGGGGATTCTTATCCAACCTTCTCTCCTCCTCTCGTTCTTGCACAGAATTAAAGTCATCTGGGCCTCTTCAGAGTGCCCTAGTCATCTTTGAGGAGCTCCCGCCAGGGAGCCCTCTCAGCAGCTTTCAACTCTCCTCTTTTTGGTAGGATCATGTGAGAATGACGGACAGATCACAGTGCAGGACAAAAGATCCATTCAGGTGTCGGTGGGTTAAGGAAACTTTAACATCCAAAGTCTTTAAATTGTCACATAAGTCAGCGGCTTTCAGACAAATTGAAGAAAATGGACCCTTTCAGAAGCCCCAGCGAAGTAGCATGTCAGCTCTGGGCACAAAGGGGGCCCCTGCTAGAGAGAGTCTGAATGGCTGCATTATCTTCTCCCTGGCTGCCCAGTCCAAAGGCCCATTTCACATCTACCGCCACCTGCTATTAGCTTTCTTACAATTCTTATGGGAGGCTGCTGATGGATTCCATTGCTTTAACAAAAAAACTAAACAGGCGTGGTAATGCTGATTGAAGACAAAAACCCGTCACCCTCCCCAACCTCTGCTCCGCTTTCTCCTGATCGACAACCGTTACAGCAATTTGCCTTGTGAGCAGGAGGGAGAGAATTGTGAGAGCCCAAAGCATGCAGTCACTGGGGAACAAATCAAACTTTCCTTTCAAATCTGCCTTTTTCTACCACCACACTGTTGATTCCTGGGTAGACACCACACACAAAGGATGAGGGATTGTGAGTACGACATGTAAGCATGTATAGAGTAGGAGTATATACAGAGTAAGCTTTTAAAAAGCAGCAAAACCATCCTTCAAAAGCAAGTCAATAACACAGTAATTATAGCATAGAGCACCTACACAATTAAAGGTCCAGAACAAGAACATTGGGCAAAAAGCCCATATGATCAAAACATTTCAGCTCTGCTGGCATTTTAGGCCAAGCAAGAGCTGCATGTCACTACAAAGCAGAAACAATAAGAGCAAAAATACCACAAAACATCATATTCAATATATAATTTAAACAACACAAGCTGTTGGAAGCACATTTGAATGTATTTATTTATTTAAAGGCCTATTCTGCACTATAGCAAAGGAGCGCCGGATTCACTTGAGAAGTGGGAGGACCAAATTATGCAATCTGTCCATAAAAATTCAGTTGGCCTGAAGAATGTAACAGATGTAACAGCTACCTCTCTAATGGTTAACTATAAACCAGCATAAAAATGACAATTACCACACATAAACCACCATGTTCTGAAGAGAAACACATCACTAACAAAAAGTAACATTTGCATTTTTGCACATAAAAGTTAACACAACACTGCATTATGAGAGACGTGGGCCATCGCTACACACATGCTGGCCAGAGCGGTGCTGTGCATCCAGCAACAAGCGCTTCCAGTGAGCACGCATTCAGCTCAGCTGGTTGGTGCTCAGAGTGCGTTGAAATAGGTTAAATCCTGGAACTGTTTTGCTGCAATTCAATATTAAAGAACACCATTTGGAATAATTTGTCTGTTTAATTTAGCTACTGTGGCCTATCTTCCTACTACTGTGAAAAAGACGACTAGAAAGACTACTTCCGGCACATGCTGATCACCTATGTCCTTTGAGTCAAGCTGCTGCTTCGATAACCCGAATACTAAAAGTCCTTACATTATGAGGGCTGTCAAATAAAAGAATGTAGTGAAATGAGTGTTGCATGGTGTGCTAATACTCAAGATGTACTCAACTTGTGAGTTTCTGTATAACTACAGTACAGGGGAATTTTAAATTAAATCCATATATTTTGCAATTTGCAATCGCTACTTTACCGAAGTGAGTGTTTGTGTTGTGAGCCGCGGTGACGTGTGGTCCTACAGACACAAACTGTTCATTGTTCTCATTTTGTACATACTGCTAAGACCAGACAAAGAGATATGCCAAAGTCATATGTCATTGTTTTTGTATTTATGTATTTAATCGTTTGAACTGCAAGGGTTATGGAAATCAAGTGTTTTGTGTTCATGTGCTTCAACTGTAAGCTTTGTGTTTTAAATCTAAGCTTTGTGTTAGCATTATCCTTATGAACGAATAAATGGTGGATTCCCTCTCCAGCAGGCTGTTGCCAGAAACAGCTGAAAGGAGTAGGCTATGCCTGCAGCTGACAAAAAATAAGCCACACCCTGGCCAATCATTTTCTCCATGTCCATGGTATAACTGCAAAAAATGTCTCCACAATAAAATATTATGAGCTATTAAGCTTTAAGCCTAAACTGGTCTTCAAGCTTGTGTCTGAGTTTACCCATGAGGTCTATGATGTCTCAAATTATTCTTTTCTTAACTCAAGGTGATTTCTTGTTCTTCACAAGGGCCCCTTCATGGCTTTTTAATGTGATTATGCTACTGTATATAGCATGGTGGACCTTTCTTCCTCCCCCAGTCCTCCCATCAGACACCAGCTAATTGAATCCCCAGCTAAATTAAAAAAAATTAGTCATGTGTGTAATGGAAATGATTTATCATGTCCACTTAACCAAAACGGATTTTGAAAACATTACGCATCTCCAGTTGACTCAAGCTTGTTTTTAGGCACTTACTTCTGCTCTTCCCCGAAAACATAGACATACTGAAAATGATGACAGTGGGTGGAGGCCATAATGAAAACTGCATGGATGGAAACAAGTTGGAACTACAGAATTAATGAAGAGAGAAATATATGGTCAATCGAGAGAAATAAACAGACACGCAAACGTTAGTTAGCCAATTACTTCATGAAAAACAGCCCTTCATCAGAATACATTTTAGGCTTTCAGGGCATAATGTATTTGATAAATAAATAAATAGGCAAAAGATGTCATGTATCATATTTTAGGATATACAGCGGTGTTTTGCCCATTTTAGATGGGCCAAATGTTTGGCATGACACAGAAATAAAAACTAACAACATGTCTCTTCCAGCTCCGACAACAGGATAGGAGTCAAAATTGAGAATATGTTCTGTATCAAAGCAAAAATGTACACTATCATTTGCTTCATGGACGTGGCAAAACATTTATGGCTGTCATGTAAATATTCAGTTCTCAGAATTCTTGAGAAATTCCAAATTGATGGCTACCGGGAATTCGGCAGCATGTCAAAATAAATCCCCAGCGTGGCGGTCTCCTGGCCTGGTCTGCCCAGGAGGCAAGCTGTTCATGTGACTCAGCCTCACCGTGACAGCAGAGCTCAGAGATGAACAGGGGATGACAGGGGGGTCCTTATCTAGAAGGAATCACTCTCTGGCTGCCAGGGCCATGGAACCTACTTTCAACTTCAAACCACAGAGATCAAGGTCTAGCCGTGGGCCATGCAGACAGAGGCTTTTCTTTAGGTGTGGGGGTGAGGAATGGTGAGTTTTCACCTGGTTGCTCCTCCTGATTTTTTCTTTAAAAAAATCATCAGTGAGCCTGCATTCTCCTTTCTCGCCTGATGTTAGGAGTCCTAACATCAGGCGGTATATTGAGGCTATTTACAGTTATGCTAATAATCAGAGAATGGGAATGATACCCTTCACTGGCTTGTTGTAGTGGAAGTGGTATGGTTTCCACTCATTTCTGTATCGTAGGCTTTTATCCTTTCAACTATGTGTGAGGGCTGTGGTACACAAGGGGCTGTATCCATGGAAATGGCAGCACAGTAGACAATCATTATTCAACGACCCTCAAGAATCAGAGGGCTGAAGGAGTTAACCTTACATCCAGCTCGATTCTTCTGAATAAAAGATAAAAAAAAATAATCCAGGGAGTAGGTGATAAATCTCTCCTCTCTGGCTTTTGTCTGTGGCTATGAATTAGGCTGACACCCAGGCCACAAGGGGAGGCCAAGATGATGTGAACCACGTCCAGTGCCACTTTGTAGGGGCAAGTACCGGAAAAAGCATCAAGTCTGAGTGTCTCAATGTCCACTCAAATGTATAGAAATGAAAAATCTTGTGGATAAGACATCACAAACTTACACTGTGTTGCACCACCCGACCAATTTGACGCCTCTCTCCATCTTAGGTAACATGAAATGTGTACATGTTAAAATTGCAAGTAAGCTGTGTGCCATATGTGCACTGTGTCTGTCTACATATGCGTAGGCACATGCTGGGTGAATTTCCAGCCATGCTGCATTAGAGAAACAATCACACAAACAGACAGCTGTACTCTCAAGGGAGTCTGCAATCAGGCTGTGCCGAAACTGCCTCTGTCCTTCAACAGGCAATTAACACTGAGTCCATTATAGCTCCCAGGGGAGCTACTGGCCAGGGAGGCCGGGAAAGGCATCATCTGAAAGGTCAGCGCCTGGAGAGGAAACAGGAGGGGCAGAGTATGACGGAGGCTCAAGGATGGAAGACGGGGAGGAGGGTGTGAGCTGCCTCAGACCAAATGGAGTGTGAAGCAGGAGCTATTTGTCACCTGCAAGCTATGCACTGGGGGAGGCTGCAGTATTTTCCACTGGACAGAAGTATGCGTCAGCAGCAAGGGGTATAAATTAAGGAAACCACTGAGGTTCCTGGTCTAATTGTAGCCTTTCCAAGCATCTGGGGAGCCAGCAGATCCACTTCAAGTTCTACAATTAGATCAGGGATGTTTTCCCCCAGGTCAGATCCTTCGCAACTCATAAATGTTTCAAGGCCCCTTCCTCCTGTTTCTTTTGATCCCAGTGTAAACAATGCAATGCAATAGCCGGTTCCTCTATGGGGACTTTACATTCAGCATGTGTTCAGGACCCTGCTAATTTATATTTTCTCACCACTTCTCCAGGAGCTCCACTGGTTTTAATAAGGCAAATAACTAGTATGTATTCTTATTATCAACAGAATGTCATGTCTTCCCCATACACTAAAAGAAAAGATCTTCATCTATAGTCTATATCGATAACGTTTCATTTTCCAAATTGTTAAGGTGCCGCCGGAAATACCGCCGGATGTCCCTTATTTCAGCTGGATGTCCTTCCGTTTTCTCTGTGTAGGCATTTTAAACTCCGGTGGATTTGTGAGGACTATGGTTAACTGCTCCTCAGATCTCTGCAGGGTAAATCCAGACAGCTAGCTAGACTATCTGTCCAATCTGAGTTTTCTTTTGCACAACAAACTACTTTTGAACGTACACACGTTCCACCAAAGCAAGTTCCTTCCTGAGGCTATTTTGCAGTGGCAAAGTACAGAGTGAAAGACCGAGAAATACAGTGCAGAGCTCGAATGGGCAACAACGAAGAGCTTAACTACTTCACCATCAGGGCACCAGGGAAAATCCATTCTTGGCAGCGGAGAATGCCACTGCTAAGCCTGCATTTTAAAATGTGAATCTGCACTTAGTCTTTTGGAAACTCCCCCAAGCTGATCATTAAGCAGGTCATTAAATCAAAAGTTGTGAGGCTCGGAAAAGAAAGAGATGAAGTGAGTAGATGAGACAAATGAATATATGATAGGAGATGGTGAGATAATTATTCATCTGTCCCCATGTGCACTAGAAGGGCATTGGAGAGGAAATCCGTATCCAGGGAGGATATTGAGGAGTTGACAACTTCATCCTCTGAATCACATGCTGCTTTTGCTGGTGGCATAGATTTTGAGTTAAATGTTAATTAATAATTACATATTCCTATGAGTTGACTGAGCAGTAAACAAAGTTATAGTTTGTAGCTAATCTAATTGCATGTCCTTAATACCATAAAGAATTATGTATGTTTCATTTGTTTTTACTATAACGTATCAGCCTCTATTAATGCTCTCTACATGATTATTTAGACTGGAATATTATTATATAAATATAATCAGTAGAATGTTATAAACATGTACATTATGTAAAACCTGTTCTACAAGATATTGCACCCATTGTGAGACGAAAACAAAAGGCTGTATTATTGTCCCTCAACGTCCAGGACCATCCTGGCAATGCTTTAGTTTTTAGTCATGAATTGGGCTATTTGCTGCTCACATGGCGTCTGAACCAGCCATGAGTAGAGCCTAGGGCTGTAGGGAAGTGAGGCAGAGGAGTCAAAGGTGATTGTCAGGAAGAAGAGGCCAAAGAAGTATGTTGAAGGCTTGTGGATTTAAAAAGGGTTAAGGGTTGAGTTTCAAAAATAGTTTGAGCTGACAAAAAGTAATGTCTTCATGGAGCAAAAAGACAACAAGGAAACAGTCCTTTGTATGGCTTTTAAACTGTATGAGCCTCCAGCAAGAATCCAAAATACATGGCCTATTCCCCGTCTACTATTCATGAGAAATTTGAAAACAATACCTAATGTTGATGACTTAACACTCCGCAGAATCAAGGGTGCTGTGTAGTAGGAACAAGCCTCGGTGCCCTTGAGCAAGGCAACGAACCCCCAACTGCTTGGGACGCCTGTCCATGGACAGCCCAGTCGCTCTGACATCTCTCCATTAATGAATGTGTATAGGTCCTTTTTGTGTGTGTGTGTGTGTGTGTGTGTGTGTGTGTGTGTGTGTGTGTTTTGAGCCTGTGTGTGAAAAAGTTGAATTTCCCCTGGAGGGACTAATAAAGGCATGCTTTCCTTCTTTCCTTCTTTCCTCCTTTCTTAAGATAGTTTAGCAGCTTCGAGGTTGAACTCTGAGGCTGCGTTTGAATATTTCAAAAGGCACTTTAAACACAATTCAAAGGAAAAACCGACATAGTTAAATTTTAAAGCTTTGCCAGTCAAACAAGGAACAACACCTACTGTCAAACTATACAGAGCACCGTATCTTTCATCCAACAGGACATCTTCATAGTAAAACACGGGTCTCTCTTGGGATTAGAGATTCAGGCCACGTTCAGACCCACTTCAGCTCTGCACAGAAAAATTCAGCCACCTCCTCCACTTGAATAGAACTATGCTGCTGACGTGAGGCTTTGGCAAAAAAAGAAGGGTCGTCGGGAAAAAAATTGTAACCTTGCTCAACTAATGCTGGATCATCTGGCAAGGCACTGCATTGGCCAATCATACACATGCAAGCTCACTTTCCTGATTGATTTCTTTGTGACGTGAATACTGGATTTCTGCTATGTGTGTGTGTGTGTGTGTGTATATATATATACTGTTTACATCAATGATGATTCTCCATCAACCATCCTAAGATACTGTATCTAGGAGTTTGAAGTCAATTGCAACTGGATAGCAAGTCCTATTACTACTGGATGATTGCTACATACTGTACATACTGTAGAGGGACATAGCTCATGAATCAGTTTACTGTACTGTACATTGTAATGCAGGACCAAGTTGAGGGTCACACAGCCTCACCTATCTCAAGTCAGCAGTCAAGGTGGGGACCACATATATGTTCTTAAAAAGAAATATACCATAACTTTATTTTTTTTTTTCCTTAAGTCAGATGTTTTCAACTGTAAAGGTTATAGCAAACATCTGTCAGAATGAAAACAGATTAAGATTAACTCTATGCATTACATTGCCATGTACAATGGCTTCTGTATATTGTGAGGCTGAGACACAATTTCTGTGATTTTCTTGTTTGTTGTTTGCTGATACACATTTCTTTTGCAACAACACGTTCATGTTTGTTCAATATTTTATACACGTGCTTCAAGACATTTGAAAGACCCTTACCATCTTTCTTTTGAGTTGTTTCCATTAGTGTCCAAGTCTTGCCGGGTGTTAGATGCTACCTATGACACAACTACCCAGGAGTATTCACAGCAGCCTTCATGAACTTCCCACTTTGAAGAACATCCTAGTTGTCTCAGTGGCCCTGGTCCATACAAAAGAAAAGAGCCAAAACAGCTCCTGCTACCCTCCAGCTGCTCCCTGTTGTCCCCTACATCCCTCCACTTCCACATATTCCTTTGCACACCACATCCACCACCAGCCTCACACACATGTAGACACACAGTTGAGTAGATAAGGACTATTGTTATACTTCCCAGTCTGCTATCCAAGCATTTTGTCCCTCACAATAAATGGCAGACACACATACAAACAACCTAATGGAGCTTGTCTGACATGAAGTGGAGTCTTTCTTTCCTGAGAGACTACTTCCTGCACCACTGTGCTGCTTCCTCTTGGTGTCTCTCTCCCTGATCGGTCATTGGCTATGAGAGACAGCAGGATATGGTTTAAAAGCTTTTGGGTCAATGTTACTTCTCTCCATTCTCAATGTTGACCTCACTTCAACCTGAAAAACCTCAATGTTGCTATCCTCTCCTGAATGTCTGGGACTGTAGCGCAGTCTATGTTCACAATGCACCTTACTCGTTAATTCAATACAACACCCCCGCATTGAGCTCACTTGTTACTGACCCCCATTTGACCCTGTAAAGGGGAATGTTTGCTGTACTCAAGTCCAGCTGAATTAATCCATTTATCGCTGTGTTAGGGCCTTGAAAGCACTGACATAATTGCTTAAAAAGCTTTGATCTAATCTATTTAAGTAATTAAACAAATGTTGCCAGCTGGAACTTTATAACCCCACAGCCCACTCAATACATTTGGGCCCAGGGAGGAAGAGCAAAGGCAGGCGGGGGGGGGGCAAGTACAAAATCTTTAATCTTTTTTTTAAAGCTGGTTGACAGCAACTTATTTCCTGATCAATCCTCGCTGGCTATATGCTGGGTGCCCAAGCCATTGATATGTAAACCCCAGAGGAGACAGACAGTGAGGCAGTCCATCGCTCATATAGGACAGGTCTGAAACCGAGCCAAGTAGCTGCTCAGAGACAGGGAGGATCGTCGGGACACAGAGAGAGAGAGAGAGATGGCAAACAGTGACAGCCATCCTGGGCTTCATTAGCAGCAGCCCTGACATTAAAAAGTGACTCGGTTACTGTACACAACGGAGGAAGTAGGAGGCCTAAGAGCATCAGTTGTTTTTGGATGAAGTCAAGCAACTTTAGGCATTTAACATGCTGCTTGGCTTCTAAACAACACAACCAAACAAAGAGGTGCATTGATTATATGTGGGCATGAGGCGAATGAGAGCATGGGATCAATGGAATCAACGAATGAATGGACAAACAAATGAGCGTGTAGGTGTGTGAATTAGTATGTACCAGCCAAGAAAAATTAGAAACAAGCAAAGGGAGTGAAAGGACAAAGTGCTGAGGGTGTGATAAAACGAGTAGGTGATGAAGAGAAAATGTATTAATGAGTGAAGGAAGGCATGTAGAACTTTTAACGTAGATTAATAATATTATTAGTATGTCATTAGCCAAGTGATTAAAAACAGGGGTACAGGCAGGTAAACAGCACAGGCATTGGTCCAGAACTAATTACATTTAGAGTATCTCATGCCTATCAATGTATGGACGCTTGTGGATATTATAAACAATTACATTAAAATACACTGATCAGTGTTTCCCCTAGGATTTTTTTTTTTTACAGGGGGTGTAGACTCTCCCCCAAATAGTTGTTGAGCGGGTGGGGGTGGGGGTGGGGGTGGGGGGGGGGGGTCCAAACACTTAACTGTGTGACCAGAAGCACTGTTGTGGTTAAGTGCACATACTTTTTGAAATATAGATAAATTAGACATCACACAACTATTTAGCAACAGTTAGTAACAGTTGAAAATAGGGGCAAGGTTGTGTGACTTTGGCTACATTGAACGCGCAACGTATGCAGACCGTTAGCGGAGCGTATGTACCGTGGAATGTATGTTTTTTTGGAGCTGGCACAGCACTGTGAAAACGTCAACTTATTGTGTCAGTTGTTATCAAAGGACGTAGGTGAGGAAAACAATAAAATATAAACAGAAACTGCTGGGGCCAGTGCATTGCAAAGACGGTCACTATAACAGCATCCACAGCAGACAAAGGAATAAAAGAGCTTCGCTGTGTGTGCACGTTTCTGTTTTCATAGTGCAGCATAAAATTTGTCATCAAAATCACATTTGCTTAAACATCACTATTGCAGATGAGCTACCTGATTCTACAGCAACAAGAATATGAGGGTATATGTAACAGCAGACACACAGAGAACACTGTTTGTGGAAGCAGAGCGCTATTCCCTGTGGTTTCTTTGACAATAATATGGCTTGGCTTGCACAGGGGAACCTTTTTCTCATTTTATGAATTATGGAGAGACAGACACCCCTGCTGAGTGGTGCATCCTTAGTGGTGAAATATGTCCTCTGTCTTTGTCATGGTGGGGTGAGGATTGTAAAATAATGATATAAAATTCATTTAATCTCAACATGCCCTGGCTCTCTCATACATACATCAGCCACGTCCTAGAGCAGGACTTAGAGTTGAGGAAAATAAGACAAGTGGTGAGACGGGGTGGAAAACCACAAGCTGCTATAAGGCACCTGCTCTATATATCTCCCAGCCTCCTTTTTCACGTCCCTCTTCCAGCGCTTGGACCATCATTCTCTCACCTCATATTCTGTTTGCCTTTCTCCGCCCTGGCATGCTTCAACACATCCATCCTCTTTTCCTCCATCTTTCTGACTCGCCCTCCCTCCCACAAAACCCTTCCACCCTCCCTGTCTCTCTTTCTCCCGGGAGGTGAGCACAATCTCATTAGCCACTGCTGGATGAGGCGTCCTCTCCTCTCAGGTTCAAGGTGATGGAAGATTAGGCCGTTTGGCCTCAACTCATTCTGTATTCACACAGCATTACTTGCTGCCCGTGAACACCAAATTACATTGAACCTGGGGAGTCTAACTCCATTAATTTTAAATGGAAGATTAATTTAACAATATGCAGCAGATATTTGTTACAAACCCATCATGTAAAAGTGACATTTGGCTATAAATTTGCAGGAGGCTCAGTCTGGCTGCTGGGGCCGTGGCACAAATAAATCACAGCCATTTATAGCTAATCTCTATTTTCACACGTGCGTATGGATGGTGACACACGTGTCCAAAGTATGCACATATTGTAGATGCACACACAGAAACACATCATATGCAGTAGGTCAAAATAAAAATGTTAACATCTTCCAAGAATTCCTGCACACTACTATTTTGAAATACATTAGTATAATAGGTCATTGGTAGATGGAAATACCAGTAATGCAATGTCTAGTGTTACAACTGAGTGTGGAAAACAAATATGATTTGGAACTGTACATATTTACATAGATATTTATGAACATTTGGATTGCAATTAATCTTCACTTCAAAATGCCAGCTAATGACACAGTATCCCTTTGTTTTGCACTCTTTGTTACATAAATAACAGGCTCTGTCACTCTAAGCCGTGCATAGTATATGCTGTACATTTGACTATTTCGGAGCTGCCAAGCACACAGACTCAGAGAAGTGACAAAGACAGAAGGCAGGCATCCATTTCATCTAAAAAGGCCAATATTCCTCGCTGGCAGCTGACTGAAGCTCCCCTGAAACGCCACATAAAGCTTACCCAAATGGCCTCGCTGCGGCCTCAACATGTCAGCCTGAGATATGCACATCAGCGCTCTGTGACAGTAACTCCTGATCGTATTACACACCTCACCAGTGCTCATGTCCCATTACCGCCACCCAGCCCTGCCCGGCTGTGATTACCCCTCCTGCACACACACACATCTGCTGATAGCTATAATGTGTAAGTGAAACAGTCATCTTCAAGGGGAGAGGGTGCGGTGGTGGCGGCGAGGGTTGGGGTGGGGGGTGTTGTATTAGAATGGGAGCTAGGTGGTTGTGGATGTACAATGATTTCATGCTAATCCTCCCAGACGGGGTGAGACTTTGAATTTTAGCTCCAAATCATTGCCCCCCACCTCTTGCCAGAGAGCGTCCCTTGCCTCCTACTCATCTTTTGGCTCTTTAATGTGAAATTTCTTCGGGGAGCATGCAGCCTAATTAGAGGAATTGATAACCTCACCGCTTATTAACGAGGCCAATACATTTCAAAGTCATTAAAGATAACCATGGCAATAAGTCTGGCTATAAGCATCACTAGGTTTCACAGCCGGCGTGTCGACGTTGTAAAAAGAGGATAAGAAGAGGGGGTAGAGGACAGGGGGGTTGGTGCGGGTGGAGGGGAGGAGCAGTTCTTGCTCAGTCAACTGTAAATGCTTGGTTATTGGAATCTTTAAAAAAGCCAGTGAGGAGAAAATTACATGACCAAATCTCCTTTTTCCTCCGAGTTAATGAAGAATTAGGGTTCCCATTTTCCGCATTAAATGGTTCACGGGAGGTTTGGGCATTGCGAAAAGTGTGTTTGACAACGGTGTCAATTTAGCCACAGCACAGCTCACAGGCCCGTGGCAGAACATCATTCACAACTGTCACAACCACTTATCTTTCTCATTGTCACAAAACCAACAGAATTCAGGTCAAGAACTTTTTCCCCTCACTTGCCTTTCTTCATTATGATTTTCCACACTTTGCTGGAGCCAAATGGCTGTGGAGACAGCCTATTCCTTAAGAGCATAAATCTTGACAGATTTTCCACTATTTTCTGCTTCATTGATGTTAAATGCATGCATGAGTCACAGTAAAATAATTTAACTAGCTGTCCACATACTGTAGGGAATATATGGATTGATAATCTATCCTGTGATATTAATACTGTCCTCTATCATTTCTATTAATGCCATTCACATCTTGCAGAAATGGATTTCCAATATAGTTAGCCTTCACACATTTACAATATAACCATATTTACTCAGTGTGTATCATCACATAGTGAAATGCATACATTATTACATAAATGAGGTTTAGTCTTTTAAACAAAAAGACCAAAATGGCTACAGAAAATCGCCCTAACCAGTCATATTGAGGTGTTCAGCTAAATGCTTGCCTGGGGAGCACAAAAAAGCTTTCCAGAAAATCAGAAAGGTGGCCAGGCACTATAACAATCCCATTACTCGTGGCGCTCCAAGTTGGGGCACGGGAGTGTAACAAAGCACAGATTTATACAGCTGAGAGTGACGTGCCAGCTGTAATGCGCTGCGTGCTGCTGGGCTCAGCCAGGGGAAGTGATGAGAGCCTGTACCAACACCAGCATGGCTAACGACCCAGGCATCTAACCCTACCGTCTTGGTGATGTGGAATAAAACCCTCAGCCTAAAAGAAACGCCGTGACACATTCCATCCTACCATGCCACTCAAGCACACACACATGCACGGTAGCTCATCAGGACCCAATCAAGTCAGATGGTATTAATGTGAAAACTGTGTCAATGCCATCTAAATATTACGGAGAATTATTTTCAAATAAACTATATGTCAGCTAAATTATTAGTCCAATTAAAGAGTTTCTAGAAGAGTCATATGTAAATGCAAAAATCTTGCAGGTAAATATCCTCTCTGTAGAGAAATAAATGGTTTCGATAAGGGCCTGATTTGTTAACTTACGTGATAAAGCGATGTGATAGCCCAACTAAATGGCACTTTACCTGAATCCAAAGAGCAGATGTGGAGGATTCTGCCGTAGTCCTTCAGTATTCTCCTGGCTGCAAATCCTTTGCCACTTCACCAGTTAGCTGCAGTGCTTCTCATTCCCTGCCATTCTAGTAGGCTGTAAGAGCACCACTGACTGTGTTGTAATTAATCAAAGCAATCAAAAGAAAGGCCTGTCTGGATTGGACATCCACAATGGATAATTAGCCTTATTAGGCTGAGCCACCACAGGGCTTCAATACATTACTTTAACAGAAAGCACTTTCAGTTTTCTTTCTCCTTTAATTAACTGCAATAAAAAACTGAGATAAGTCAACAAAGTGAAAATGTTTTGTAGCTGAGGAGTAAAATGTCAAGGTACGCTAGCTGCAGTCACTCAATTTATTCATTATGGCAACGGTTTTATTTGGGGGATGTTGTTCTTGCTCACGTTGAAAGGGAAAGGATGAGTAGAATATAAAAAGGCAACATTAAAGGAGAAGATGGTATTCAAGAAGAATTATTCATCAAAGGAATCCGTGTAATATTTAGGTAACCACATTTTCTTTAAAAAAAAAAAAAAAGAATGACATGGACAGCGCTCTGAAAGATGCAGCTGAGTAAAGGAACACATCCAATTCTTAAACATTTAGCTTTTCTTAAAGTGATACCTTACAACAATGCTATAAACCTATATGATAGTATATCATTTTTAATGGTATTTCACACAAAGCTGATCTAAGCTTATTACCAGACTAACACTTAAACAAAAATGTCCTTTCCGGACTGCTAACAGGCAGTATTAAGGAGGCTATTGGGAGAAGATACAATAGCATGCACAATAAAACGCTTTGGGCTTTGTAACCCTATTAGGAAACAGTATTTTACTAATATGCATATCAAAGGGCAACCATGTATTAATGATTTGTATAAAAAGAACTTAAGTTATTGTGCAAAACATCTATGGAATAAGTAGACGAGAGGTTATACTGCACTATATCTAAAACACATGTCTAACTAAAGATCAGCAGGTATGTCAAACTACAAGAGCCCAAATCTGGACTAAGGATTGCTGCACGACTACATTCAATATAACTGTTCAAGCTGCAAGTTTTTTCGTATACAGAATTAATCAAAGCCTATTACCAGACCATCTTTCACCAGATTACTTGGCTGATGCACAATAACTTCAGTCATTTAGGCATTACAGCTTTAACTTGAACCATGTTGAACATCCAGGCCCATCACACACAGAGTTACTGTAGATCACTTTCTCTACTGTAGATCATATGTGGCTTTCAGTGATCCAGCCCCACCTTCCTGCTAACTCCCCTGATTCTGACAGATACTGGGTGTCTAACAGAATCACAGTGTGACTGACACAGTGGATTTACTGCTATGTCAAGCCACAGACCAACAGGCAGTGAGAGAACTAATGTTGACAAAGTACATCAGCTCTGCCAAATCAAATCACCGTCTGCAGCTCAACTAGGGTAAATTGCTAAACAAGAAAACATTGGTGCTGTTTATGACATAATTACACATATTTTAACAAGTTGTCAATATATTTTATTTTAGTAATTTACTTCTGTATATTTAGTGAACTAACCCTTGACAACTGATCAGTTAAAGGAAATTGCACCACACTCGCAAGTGAATAGAAGATGTTAGCGGGAGTGAAGTGACTTGTTTTATATTGATGAGATAAAGCGTTAAACGTTTGTGTGTGATATTTCCCATGCTGTACAATTCAAGCCAACCATTAAAAGGGCTCCTAGTTTGATATTACAAATAGATTTAACATAGTAGACCGTTTTAAATTGTCTGTAGGTATGATTAATAATGACATCATTAGAAGTTAACCTTTGGGTCAGTGGCTTCTTTAGTATCATCAATAACAAATACAAACATGTATATATTAATGTGAGTTCTGATGATATAAACCAAGTCAAGGACATATATTCATTAACTTGTGAATGCTATGGTGCTTATAGCACATTTAAAGGACCTGTTTGCTGGGACTAAATGAAAAAATGGTTTCCCTCTCAAGTCTTACTCCACTGAGTGCTAATTAGTTGCAATTCAAAAAGGCACAGCTTTTCTTTCAAAGTGGGGAATAATATGCCTTCCGCCAAAGGTTTGGCCCTAACTGGGTCTCTGGAGGCTCCATGGATCTCCCCCCCCATCCATAACTCAACAACACCTTCTAAGACTGGTACTAGAATTTTTTTAACCTCCGAGCTCATTATCAGAAGTCTCTAGGGTGCACTGCGAACCAGAGACAAGGATTAGGATTCGCTCGGAACACTCACAACCAGAAATGGATGATAGCAGGCGGATAGATCAGTAGCGCAAGAAGCCCACGGGAATACAGCAACTTGCAGAGTAACGCACTTTTTAATATAAATTTAGCATTGCACCTGCTACGTTTTAGCTTGCTGAGGTGCAGTATGGAGGGTGCAGATCTCGTTTTTGGCAGTCATTTTAAATGATGAAGCTGTGCCTCTATGGACTGATGCTATCGCCATCCAAAAATGAGTGGTGGAGCACGGTACCTCCAGAAAGCTGTGCACCTGTGCAAAAATCCTCGAGACTGGAGAGCTGGCTTTGAAGTCACAAAATCAAAATAGGCGCTCAGAGATGCTGCACAATTGCTGATAATAGAGAAATATCTGGACGTAAAGCTTTACATAAAAGGGAAGTGATCCGTTATCATTAAGGTAATGTTGGAGACAGGCTGTGGAACATGGTGGAAATTAGTGTTACCTGTCACTGAGATTGTAGTGGCTCCTGTGGAGTTAACTCAATATACCTGCTTTTCACAAGAGCAACACTCATTATGAGTTGACCATGAGGCTGAAAATAATTAACCCCAGTTCAGAACAGCTTCAAAGGCTCTATGTCCATTTTTAGAGCCAAGCAAGAAGGACACAATGGTCTTACATGTCTGGAGGTAAAACAAAAACTCCAAATCTTTCACTCTTGAATAACTTGTCAGAAATCCCAGAGTAGCCTCTCCTCTCTTGGTTTCTCCTCCTTACAGTACAACCCAGAATTTGCTTTCTCAACAAAAACTGTTACAATGGTGGGAGTCGGGGGTGGGGTCATTATGTGAAATGATTAATTGTCTTCTATAGCCAAACCATGACTCCTTCAGTAAATTAACATTCTGAAGCTCTAACACCACGGTGAATTAGTGGGAAATACCACAAAGAGGGTTATAATCCAGTGAGCCAACTTTGCTTCCCTGCTAGTGGGGCTGATTAAGCCATTCACTCTTGCCACCAGCAGATATTTTATTTATCTTGCAGTAACATATTTTTGGATGTGTGGATAAATGTGAGCGAATGACAACATTACAGAACAGAAATTAAAGCAAGAAAAGTGTGCAGAAGTTCACCTTATGGCATTTGAACATTCATACAAGCCATTCAGTATGGTTTCTAAAGGAAACCTTTTCAGCTGTATTCAGTACCTTCAGGTTAGAATGCTGTGCCTAAAGTTGGCTCAAACTAATCTTCAGAGTTGCTGCAGTTATTATTTTATTTTTAATTTGACTTGCTTGACATACAGATGGTGAGATTAGGCAGACTTGTGTTAAGACTTGGGTTTTCTATGGTATGGTAAAGAGCTCTTTATGGTTCTTTTAACATCTGTTGTTTTTAGCCATGCTTGTCTTTCTGGTCAAATATCTCAACATCTACTGGGTTAACACAAAACTTTATAGAGACAGTCATTGTTCCCCCAGGATGAATTCTATTAACTTTGGTGATCACTTCACTTTTAATATAGCACCATTATCCGGTCAACATTTCAATTTGTCCAATACTTTGGTCTATGACCAAATACCTGCAAAATTAATGGCATATATGCCATAAACCTGTGTATGGCAAATACACAATGTGTTTAGTACTAAATACCAAGTGCATGCTAAAACACTAAACTGAGATGGTGAACATAGTAAACATTACCTGCTAAATATCAGCATGTTAGCAATGGCATTGTTAGTATGTTGGCATACTTACATTAGCATTTAGCTCAAAGCACTGCTTGCTACTCCCCGTGCACTGATGATTTTGTGGACTCTTCTGGGGACAAAATGTTCATACCAAGTGTCAATCTGGCAAGTCAAGATATCTCGCTTTTGACCAATGTGTTGGACAATAGGACACATGGATAGAATAATAGTTAGCTAGCAATCGTAACAGTGACTTAAACTGCGGCATAAACAGCTGGACAAATTGATTATGCACTTTGCTGTGGTAAAGGTATTGGAGAATGTACGGATGATAACTTTGCAAAAAGATGATTAGCTTACTGAGAATCCCCACTGGAAGCGAGAGGGGAGCGAGACGTGAGTGGACACTGACTCCGTCTTCCGTATAGGCCTGGCTAAGCCGCCAATCAGCAGCAGCTCCAGGGGAGCTGAATGGACAGCGGGTGGCGAACCCTGCCTTCACCAGGCTGACTGACAGCAGAAATTTACTGAACCTAAATAATATTCATGTCGACTCCATCGGGAAGAAATCAACAGTGTTTATGTATTGATTCATTGTTTTTATTTCCCCGCCGACAGTAGGGAGTAAGGGACATCTGTCTGTAGTGAAACAGACAAGCTCACAGACAGACCCGGAGCCTTGATCAATCACTATAGATACGGTTAATACGTCCAAAATACATTATTACATATGATTACGCTTCACTAAACACAACAAAAAAAACGGACTTGATGTGTAAAAAAACGTGGGGGGTCTCTGTGATACGCCTGTCTCATATTGTCAGTGTGGATTGATATATTTAATTAAATGGAAGCATATCTGTTCCATAAAAACGTGCGAGTAAAGGACGTTAAAAATGCCTTTTAAAAACGCTCTCAGTGTGGATTGGCCGTTACACCTCTATATGTTTAACCTGTCCCCCATATGCACCATGTTATATGTTTACATCAGAGTGTAAAATAATGTATCATCACATTCACAGCATGTTATATAAAAACACTGAATGAAGGTTTTCCAAAGGGCCGCAGCTCTGTAAAGCATGTTGTTGTCTAGCCTGACTGCATCCAATGGCCTCTCTCTAGAGCGACGTTAGTGGCAGCTAAATAAATAATTAAAAAGACAAATAAAGCGAGGCAAATGAGTATGAGGGTGAGAGCCTCGGAGGGGAGATCTGCTCAGATTTCCATCTTTGAATGTTGCAAATTAAATTCCCTCGTCAAGACTCTAATCATTCACAGCAGATGGGGGCTTACGCTCTGTTTTAGATCTGCGGGAACTCTAATGGTTATTGTTTCTGTTTAAATAGGGAGATTATTGCATTTTAATAAGTCCTCCTTGGGACTTGCTGGAACAATGGAGTGCTGTGAATTACTGTAGATAGCTGTTACTGCATGCAGGGGGAGAAATCAAGTTACTAAGTGTGACAAGTTGCTCTTCCTCTCTCTCCACCCGCTCCCACCCACCCTTCCGGAGATGGCTGCCAGTGTATTTACCACCAAATTAAGAACGTGCCATGGGAATAATATTTTTATCCGACAGAGGGGAAGGGGAAAGGAGCTTGGCTGTGGATTTTCATTAAAATGACACATCTGTTCAGCAATTTCGGCAAAGTAATTCTGCTGAAAGTTTTATCAGCTAATTTTAATTATTCACTCCACTGACTTGAATACAGGATTCATCATGTTGAATTAATACATTCAACGAGATTATTTTTCTTTCCTTTTCGCTCCCAAATAGACGAAGAGAGGAGGGCGGAGGGAGGGGGGCAATCAACCAATTGAATTGTCATGCACTGCGGATTAAATTGTGACTTGTTAATTACAAAAACTATATGAGCTTCTATATTTTGAAGAATTAAGAGGCTCAGGAAATCAGCGGGAGGGATTCAATATTACAACTGCTTGTAGGTGTGGTGTGTCGATCACTTACTATGCTGACATTTTTGTCCTTTATGGACAGAACACAGTCATAATAAAATGTTTTTGTCACGATGTTGATACTTATGTGAGATATTTTCATTTGTCATATTTCATGAGGTAGTCCACTCTTTTTGTGACTGGAAAAGTAAAACGCTATTTAGGCACAACACTACCTAATGAGCATTTCAAACATGAAGAGTATCCTTCCATAAACATAAACAAGTGCCATCAGAGAATACTGGCAATGGGAGCTGTTACTCCTCCAGCACATAGAGCCAGCCATGCTGATAACAGCAGAGGAGCACAGGAGAATCACAGAGCCCTCACTTGTCAAAGACCTCTTATTCGAGCAGAGCACATTCAAAAGACCCCAGCCATTCAAAGCCAACCCATTCAAGGACCTCTGGCTCTGCAGTCAAGTTTCTGCAGGGGTACTGCTAAACTGCTGCTACTTGGTTTTGCAGAAACACAAAGATTCACAGGCACTCCCCCCCCTCCCTTTACAGTCTTATCTCCTCAGGTAACTTTCCTTTGCAACTCGTCCCTGGAGACTATCACCTTGCCCTGGAGCCCTGATGCACATCAGCACACAGAACAAATGAGACGCCAGAGCTGGGAGACGGGCAGATTGCAAAGTGATACCTCTAAAGTATGGCTTTGTGGCTATGTTTCTCTCTCCCTCCTCCTTTCTGAGTTGTGTGAAGTGTCACTGAGGAGCCCTCTGAGGACTGAGAGGGCAGGAAGCTTTTCCTGGATAAAGGGAGGAAACTGAGAACAACACAGATGTATTAAATAATAGCCTGGGGGAGCAAATACTTGAGGTAGCCTTTTTGCTTGCCTGACACCAAACAGCGCCTGTCAGCTTATCAATTAGCTTACTTCCTCTTTACCATAAGGCCAGCCCAGGGGAGGCTCAGTAGTCCCTCATAGACAACAAATATGGCCAAGATGCTTCTGGTCTATACCAATGGTTCCCAACCTTTTTAACTTGGCGCCACCCCTACTCATGTCTAAGAAAAGCTGAGCCCCCCCCCAAGAAACCGAAGTTGAGGTAACTCTCGAGATAGAGCCTTACTTTCTTTTTTGATACAGAGGAGTTATCAGCACTTTGACGTTTCTCTGCCATGTTTCATTCATAAAATAGTGATGAAAAACGGATGATAGCAGCTAGCAGCTGACCTGATGACAGGAAGGGCCACAGGTTAAGAGGTCCTGGAGGCAATATTTTTTCCCCCCACTATGGTTACGCCAAGACCCGTCCTTCAATAGCATTCACACACTACTATTGGCCAGGCATCCATGCTTACATGTACAGGTCCTATCCCCTGACCAATCCCCTAACCCTAACACCTCAAGGTAAATTGCCTAACCCCAACCAATCGAACTGCTTCGTAGGGCGGGTCTTGGCGTGGCCATCGTGGGATTCGTAATTTTGCGTCCTGGAAGTTTGGCCTACTAAGTAGCCTGCCTACAATTTTAAGCGAGAACAAAAATACATTGTTTTTATACAGACTTTTGTACACATTATATATTCTAGTGTATTATCATAATTTTTTTAACATGTGCAAATATTTTTTTTTACCTCAACCTCAAATCAGATAAAGACTTGCGCCCCCCCTGTGATCTTTGCCGCCCCCCTAAGGGGTACCCGGACCCCAGGTTGGGAACCACTGGTCTATACAAATCATTTCTAATTGTTGATTCACTTCTACATATTTCAACCACTTAGAAAAACAAATCGGAATAGATTTGGCTGATGGAGTTCAGGAGTAACATCCTTGAGACATTTACAAGGGATCTGAAAAAATATTTGCGAAGTATACTAGGGAGCGAATGTTAAGCCTTTTAATAAAGTGTTTTAAGTCTGAGAGAAATGAAAGTAGCATCACATAAATGAAGGCAGTGGTTGGACCCAGTGATGCCTAACATCAGACTGACTGAATGATTGGGAGGCTGTCTTTGACGGATCTCCACCATATTCTCTACTTCCTTCCAAATGACACGCAGCAGAATGTTTCTGCCTCTCTGGAGGCCTGTACCGGTTATCAAATTTAAAAAATAAAGCAAGTGAAATCTGTCTACTCTTCATCTTCCCTGCTCTCCTAGGATTTGCTCGAGCTGGCAAATTACCATTTTCAGGCACAATATTCCCAAGACGCTATGGTGCTTTTCTCCTCTTCCTGATGGAATCAGATGAGTGCAGCCAGGGGACTCATTGCTATCCACTTGCAAGTATCCAGCAAAAAAAGGGGGGAAAATGCGACAGCAGGCTCTGACAGCTCCTCATATGAGAATCAATGGCAGGTGGGGGCTGGGATGGCGGCGCTAAACGTGGACACTTTTACTTTACTGTTAAAAAGAATCTCATTTATTAATTAAAATTGCATTAGTAGTAAATAAAAAGCTTTGCACACAGTGCACAAACAATAAAAGGTGCAGATTCAACCAAAACGTTTCCTCATTCATCCTAGGCAAAGAGAGATTTAATAACCAAGAATTAAATGGTATAGGGAAAAACGACACACCCCTCTCTATCACACTCATATTTCTTCACGAGCATATGAACCCTTCATTTGACTCAGCAATGTCAAGCAGCTATTTCACAGATTTCAGACCAAATCCAGAGAGAGAGGAACACTGAGTCCCTGTGAGCCTCTGTTGCAAAGAAGGATGGGCAAGACTGAATTTTCCATCTCATAATGAATGGATGGCAAATATTCTTAAATGCATTCACACAACACAGCGGCGACACATGGAGTGGCTCAAATTACTGCATAACTCATGATTTGATTGTAAGAAATGAGACATCCATTATCCAAGCAGAGATTTCTGGAGAGTGGGGGAGGAAGTCTATTTTTTTCAAGAAGCATTTGAGATTTCCAAGCATGGTAACTGAATGAACTCAAAGCAAAGTTACACAAACAGGGAGACTGAGGAGAAAGAAATTCAATTTCATTTGGATAATGTATTTCTAACATTATGATGCTAAAAGTGGAAGGCAAACGAATAAGCACCAGAGGACACTGACTTTATTACAGAACTAAACTGAATATGTATGTAGGCAGAAGTATGTAGAATGTCCAATTCGTAACACCAACATCATCTAGCAGAATTACTCTTGGAAGACTACTCCAGGTATTCAGTTTTGTACTTTCATTAAGTTGAGGACTCACAGGAGACCGATTAAATGAAAGAATGGTCAAAAACAACCCAGCAGGTACCAAGATATCCTGAGTTTTGTCTGTAGTATGGTTTGAACTAGCGGCGCTAATCATTTAGCAGTGGTGCTGCGCCGCTGTTGAATAGGGGATACGCTGCAATAGTCTGTGGTGGATGTGAAGCGTCCATATTTGTTTGGTTTTTAAGGTACTTCCATTTTTAGTAAGTGGCAAGTTGGATTTATCAGAGTTTATTAGGGGTGGTACGGTTCATGAAAAAACACCCGAACCGCTCGGTTCGCTAGTCTCGGTTCGGAGCATGTGTGTACCGCACGGTTCGTCAGTACACTGTTAATGTGCACTAACCTCTTACTGCCGTAGTGCCCACTTTCGACACCTATGTTAAAACAGTTACTGGAAATGACGAGCGGGATGGGCGTGACAAACGCAACCCATGGCAGCTGATTGGACGATGTGACGCGATCGTCCAATCAGCTGCCATAGGGCTGGCTGGTCCCCAATTTCAAAGCCAAACTGTCATGGCGGCTCGTTCAGAATACGATCTCATATTCTACTAAAATAGTTCACCGAAACGTGTTTCTGAAAACATTTTAAGCGAGAAATAGGCCGTGCAGTTGCTGAATCTTTCTTCATTTCAGATCGACAAAGGTCAGTTTAAAAGATTTTCGTCAGATTTTGAGAGACACCGAGCCGACCGCTCCTCAAGTGGAGTGGGGTGCCACTGCACGTCACGTCACCTGCAGAAATGTCAGGTGGGAGAGAGGCTGCCCAGAGCTGGAGGATGCGCCAGCGTCGTTTATAGTCTGGTGTGTGGGAACATTTGGGATTTCACGTTACCTATGATGAAATAAAACAATATAGAACTGCCACTGTGTGCATGTTTTGTGCAACATGCATTCAATATGCTAATTTTAGCTATATATCATATGCTGAAGTATATTCTGGAGCGTTAAAGATTAAAAGAAAAAATAACAAGAACCGTACAGAACCGAAAACCGTGACCCTAAAACCGTGATACGAACCGAACCGTGGGTTTTGTGAACCGTACCACCCCTAGAGTTTACAGAAACATTTTCAGTATTTTTTTTATGAGTAATTACGACTTGAATGTTGAAGTGAACACTTTTCACAAGCCAGAAACTTCTAATTCTGATAACTTTGATATGACCGACGTGGCATTAGACCTTCCCTGCCTGGTAAACTCTAGCCCTCAGTTTGTAATCAGGCTTCTTTTTTTTACTGCAGTTTCAACACGACATTACCCAGATGACATCATCATCATCATGGGGGGTTTTCTCAGACTTTAGAAAGCTCCCTCCAGAGCCACAGAAGATGTTAAACAACCGACTAGTATGACCTGTAGCCTAATTTCGATGTGTAAACTCTCATTGAAACAATGAAACGTTATGCAGTCTGTGTAGGCCTTTAGACATGATGACAGATACAGTAGCCAAACATGCATGAATAAAATATAGAAAGGTAGGAAAAGTAGTTTCACGCTTAATTATTTAAAAGCAGTGGAACTTTTGCTATCACATCATGCTGTGAATATGACTACTTTATCTTTGGGCTCAGTGGCTTAACGGTTCCAGGGAACGTAGAGCAGCAGGATCCTATAGGCTTCACCTGGTGCACTGGAAATTTGGATAGGAGGTTACTCACTTGCAATCCAATCCAAGAGGATAATTGGGCACAGACCCAATCCAATACAGTCCCCTAAACTGCATGTAATCCACTCAGCCAAACTGTCACACCAACAATGAACCCTCCCCCTCTACCCCTAGGGCCCACCGAGGCTATCTCAGGAACACTTCAATAGCTTGTACCTGGCCTGCTGCTGGGCCCATTATGCACTAATCCACACCCAAGCGGAACGTTTAAGTAGTTCTAAAAGGATTGGGGAGAGCAGCAAAGCTTTCACTGGAGCCATGCAATTAAGGCCAAAGAAATGATCGCACAATTTAGATCCTATTCTCCTCCCTGAGCATGGAAGGGGGATGAGAGGACTAACAATGTGGAAATTTGTGTTGCCAAACAAATTTATCACAAACATACCAGCAGCAAATACTGTTTGCAAGGTTGGTGCTTTAAATCAGCTCAGGTGATCTGGCACCAGAATACCAGAATATACAGTATACTGCTGGAAGTCCAGAGGGTGGAAACTGTTGTGACAAGCCTTATTAGCCAGTCAGTTAATCAAGAGGAAAAAAATTCCTGTTGCACTGAAAACTTCCCAAAATACATCTGAGGATTCCTCTCTACAAGATTACGTGGTCAAAATGAGAACAGCGGGAATGAGGCAGACAGGTTTAATAACACAGCTGTAAGTGCTGTAAATGGGAATTACTTGAAGACTTTACTTAACTGAAATATTTTCTTAAATGTATTAAATGTCATTAAAATGTATCAGTAATCATTTGTAATACAAGTCTAAAACTAAGGATTTGTAATAGTGCTGAGAAGCAATATCCTAACCAAGCTAATTGCTTTACATACTTTAAATAATCAGTATTTGACAGCAAGCATGTGGCCCAAAATGTGTGAGAATCAATGCAATTTAGCAACTGTTATGCATGCAATGCTATGAGACAGAAAAACATCAATTCCGATTCTGTAATTAAACCAAGATGATCTCAGTTCTACAAAATACTAAATTCTAAAGTCTTAATATTTTCTTATAAATACAATGCTGGCTGATAATTTTAGGAACATGTTCTCTTCACTTTGATAATGGATGCAATAAACCCTCAGTGAATGTTGATCAAATGCAGGTTTTTTTTTATTAGAATTGTAAGGATCCAACTGACTTCTTTTTATTAAAATTGTGTTTTTCCATCATAGCCTTGTTATTTTGGGGGTCTAAAACATTCCAAAATATAGAAAGTACATGACAGTTTCACAGTTGATATAATCAAATCCGTGATGCTTCGTATCTCAGAGCTGCACTCCACCCACACAGAACCTTAGGATTCCAAGCTTGTGAAATGAGACTGCTGTCTGCAAATCAGATGTTTGGAGTTAAAGTGATTAGAAATGTAGTTGGGCACTATGAGACTATTTTTCAGAAGATCCCCGTTAGAGAATGAGTTCTGGTTTTTATATGAAATCAAGTTTGGGTATTTGAAGGGGATGTGAGTCTTTATGCTTCAATAATAACAGCATATGAAACAGAAACATCATCTGTGCTTGTCTTCATGTTTTTGCATACAGACATACTTCTAAAGGTATGTTTTACATTAAAGTAGGAATACATACTATATATTTAGTGTTGAGGGGCCAAGTACGAAACGTCACATGTGGTGTGCACACACGTAATGATTTTTGTTTTGGTGCCTTGTTATAATAAAAACCATTTTAACCTTTACATAAGTCTGCACTTTGCCAAAAGACTGCAAATGGAAATCATTCCTTTTTCTAAATTCAAGGTAAAGCTTAGACTGGTATCGTTGGCAGAAAATTAGCTATATTAATATGTGTTAAGTGACCAGCTCATCTGTAGTGTGTATCAGTGCTCTTTGGAAGTAGGTCGGGGTATTGTTTAAAAACTGATGATACCAGTACTAATACCAATAGAGTACTTCATTTGATACCTTTTTGTTCTACTTCAATCAATACCCATTTTGTGAATGGAAGGATTCAGTTGCGTAAAATGCCACCACCACTCCACAACTAGCTGCTGCCGTAGTGGACCAATCACATGTTGCATTAAATCAAAGAATGCTTGCGCTGATTGGCTGCCAGCAAAACCATACAAATTGTCTTTTATTCTAGCTCTGGGTACATAACGGATCAAATGGAGGTACTGTATAATTGTAACATGTACATTAATGAAGAGTCTAGATGTTCTGGAAATGGATAGGAGAGAATTCAGTACAGACTGCCATCTTGAGTGGTGGGCTGTAAACCAGACAGAAAAGACAGGCTGTGTCTGCCTCTCTCTCCCTCCCACCTTCTCTCGGTCTGTGGTCCCCAGAAGCTATAATATCCATCCTTGGTGGTTCACTTGACATTTACTTGCCCCGCTTCTCCTGTAGCATTCCCCTTTCTAACTGCCAATGCCGCGACTCTCCAGGGCTCGCCGACCGGGTGAACAGATAACAAACCTGTCAAGGCGGCTTTAGGGGGGGAATAAATCCAGAGCTGGGACTGAGGTGGATGATGTGTTCCAGAGGGTTACTCAGGGAGGGGGAGCTGACATGAGACGCCCTATGAGGCCTGGACCCGGGAGAGGCTGCTCGTTGTAATGTCGCGGTGCTACTTTAAAAAGAGGCACAGCCACTGCAACCTGATTAGATCTCAGTGCAGACATTTCAAATGGCTGGCCCCCGTTTTACCCTCCATTTCACCTATTCTTTACAAGCCAGGCCCCTCCCGTACCATCAAAGGAGCTGTCAGGGGCTCTTTCTTCAGGCTGGCAGACAGGTCAGGGGTGGAAGGTTGAGGTGGGGTGTGCCCTTTGAGGCAGGGGCTGAGAGTGCCTACCAGGGATGTATGGGGGCTGAGGGCTGTCTTTAAGGTGCTGATAACATTCATGGTGATGTGTTCCCAAGAGGTGCACAAATGTCAACACTCTCCTGCTATGGGCATATGATTCTACGAATAGAAAGGACAAAGAGCCAGAGCAAAAGAGATGCAGCACACTCCATTTATCAAGCAGTATCCCAGTGAATCATACATTAGCATGTTTTAGCTTCTCCATGCTTCAAGCCATATTTTCTCCTTAAAATATTAGGCAGAAAAACACAGGTATTTGGACTGAACAGATCCCCTTTTGACCCTCTAATGGAATTATACTTACCAATCCCTCACAAAACCAATTAGACTAAATGGGAAGATCCTGACTGATCTCTTACCAATCCCTAGAAAAAGCTATGGTAAGTACCTGATAAATGGCCTACTTAACAGTCATATTCTATATTTACACCCCACCAGAATTCTTTACCCTTACAGCAATAATACATTGGCAAACATTTCACTGACTACATAAAAGACACCGGCAATACACCATCAGAGACTCAATCCAATTACTCTCCAGGCACTAAACTGAAGGCATGATAAGGGTATGATGGACTGCTACAGTGACATTTATTAACTTGGAGAATTGGCAAAAATGTCCTTTATTTAGGACAGAGTACATCAAGCGTTTTGGGCAAAACCAAGTGAGGCATGCCCGTTAGAAATTGGGAGGGATGGAGACGTCCCATGCTGGTGCTAAAAACTGCACATCAATTATGTGAAGCACTGAAGCCTGTCCGCTCTATCCACATCTGAGTTGTGCCTATAAGGAACCAAAATGTCAGCTAGCTATCCAGATATCATTGTTGGAGGCAATTCAGAGGAGGAGGAAAAATCTGGTATACTATATACTTGGGCATTGCTTTCATGGATGCGGTAGTAAATTCCAAACTAGTGGAGTAAGCTGGCACTGATCTGCAGTAAACAGCCTTGCGAGGCTTAGCAAGCAGCCTGTGTTAGACTAAGCCATGTTTATTATCAAGCGCAAACCTCAGTCTCATCAATGCTTAGAGAAAGGCACGGATGAATAAATGCATATTGTTTAGCTTAGGGTTAGCAAGAGCTGGAGCCACAAATGAAAAAAAATGAATTTAAAGCAGATGGAAAAATCCAATAAGAAAAACAGAAGGAGGGAGGGGCAGAAAGAGAGACAGAGCTACAGAATGAGACACAGAGAGAGAGAGAGAGAGAGAGAGAGAGAGAGAGAGAGGAGAGACATAACAATGAAAAGAAAAACCCAAGCACACTGGCTGCCTTTTCACTCCTGATTTTCAAAAAGCTGTAAAGCTAACAGGGAGAGGGAGAGAAAATACAAAGGCCTGTGTTCTCATTTTCTGTCTGAGAGCCCCACCAGGACCACTGAAACTTGCTTGATTTCCCCAGTCCAATTATATCTCTGTGCTCAATCCTTCCAGAATAGCAACATCACACCGAGGGACGCTGTCTGCCTAAGCGCAGCGTGCCTAATGGAGTCCCAGAAGTTGACTCCATTTCATTGCTCCTAACTAATGGGCTGTGATATTTTCCCAAACTGACTGCAGCTCTGCCCCCTGGAAGCTAATCTAGTCAGTGCTGTACCGGACTCAGCCCAGCAGCATGCCAGCCCACTGCCTCCCTTCCTAACAACCCCCTCCAATCCTACCCACCACTGCTGCTGTCTGCGTGCAATCCGCCAACGCCCCCACCTCCCCTCCCAGCGCTCATTAGTGCTCTCTAGCCGGGCGCTGATTGTCAGAGGGCCCCTGTGATGCCAGCTCTCCCTGTGCGGCCGGCCTGCTGTGGTGAATTTAAGAGGACTTTAATCTAACTGGGCTGAGAAGAGGAGGAGCAGCCAGGGACAGGTGGGAGGGGGGCAAGTACAGGGTAGTAGTGGTGGATGTACAATCACCGGGCCACAGCTGAGGACGGACACTCTTTCAGGGCTTCCTATTGCTCTCCAATGGATACTCGTGCCCAGAACACAAGCATGAGAAGAAATAGCCTAACATAAATTCAACAGAATGGGTCCCTCTACGGCCATATTGTGGGCACAGAATGGTCCTCCAGATGGTTAAGGGACACACCAGTGCTGCAATACAATCACTGGCATGGCAGAAGTATCATGAATACATATGAAGAGCTTTACTTTATATAAATGCTCAGCCAGCAAAGACCTTTTTTATCAAAACTTCCATTTTGATGACACATTTTAAAATCAATCTCTTTCCAGGTATAACTACTTACTGTAAAGTTTTGGTTAATGGCAGCTGTTTTGGTCTGTCATCAATGTTACTAGTCTTAAAAGGAGAATACAATAAGTTTGAATTTTAGAATTATTTATGTCAGGTTTGAAATCTAAACATATTAAAGTATTTTCTTAAAGCTGTTACGAACAGGAGTTATTCAATGAGGGAACATGAATAAGAGAAGGATAAAACATAATTTCACATCAGAAAAAAATCTTCCATTTAACTTGACGCCCTCCTTTTAAAACTGGAGACTTATTCAGCCAACTCAATTTCAAGTTGTGCAGGTAGAGAGCAAAACTGTCTGCTTTTATGGCACACAGAGGTTAATTATTTTCATAATTACATCTCCAAACGTCAAACATTTGTTTTTTCCCCCTAATTGACAAGAGAATTAACAGTGGACTATATTAACTGTGCAGGGTTGTTCTTAACCAAAATGCCTAAAAGTGCCTTTCATATGCAATACATATAAAAAGCAATTACACAGTTTTTTTCCCACTCTTCTACCTTTTAGCCAGTGTAATCTGCTGGGTAGATAAACCAAGGATAAGAGGTAAAACTGTAATTATGCACATTATTCATCTTCCTAAGTGCAGTACTTGAACACAAAAAGCCAAGATGCCTAAATGCACTACACCAGGTTGTCCTCATGCAAAGTGCAGGTCAGGCTCCAGCAGGCGCAGGGAGCTAATGGCAGTGAGTGGTGCTCCTAACACATGCTCTGGCTCTTTCAGGGACATAGGGGAGTTAAGTGCCGTGCTCCCTGCTGCTGATTATCGCACCTTCACCAGCCTGCCAGGTCTCCCTGCCCTCCATGCATTGATCTCATTTGGCCAGCAGATAAGGCAGTAATTGGATGAGGGCTTGGAATCAGATGGCCCTGCCTGGCTTGGCTAATTCCACTCTTCCTGGCCCATCTGGGCCTGGGGCCAAAGGGGCAGGCCAAGGTTAATCCCATCCAATCCCCTGTACTATGTGGCCCTGCGCTGCCCTCTGACCTCTCACCGCTACCCAAACACAGCTGATGTGACTCCCTTTAAACAGGTCAGATCCAATCATCTAATGAGTTTACAGAAGATTTTACATCCGTGCACTACAACAAACTGTACTGTCAAATATAACGGTGTGCTTCTGAAGACAAAGGGACACAAAAAACCAGGTGCACACATCATTCCACCCACATTTGTAGGTGGGGAAGAAGATTGAGACAAATCCCTTCTGTACCATGTCACTTTATCAGAGCAAAATGCCTGCTCTTGAGGGCTCGGATCCGCAATATTTAATGGCAGGGTTCGACCATTACATATGCAATGCAAAGTGGAGCGAATTTGCAATTATGCACATTTTTTTCAACAAAAGGCCTAAGTGCAATTTCATCCCTGCATTACTGTGAGATCACTACTGTTCCATTTAAGATGGCCAGCAGATTAATCTTCATCCATCTTTTCTATTTAGACATTATGTAGAGATAGGATTTGCATGTATTAAACGAGTCTCTGAAAATGCTCAGCGAGCCTCATCAGCAAGGAATGCAGCAGGGGGATGCACGTCTCTTGGGAAACACTAATCTTTTCATTGCGTACATTTATTCAATTCCAGTGTCAATATCAACCATAATCAGAATGGGCCATGTGACAAGTGCTTTATGTGCTGGCTGACAGTGGATGACAGGAAGTAGACGTAATCACCTGGGAGTACATCTTCGCTGACAGCTCTGGATCAAAGCTTTGCTCCTGCAGATTAATCATGAATTGTAATGCACCATATAAATAACTTCAATAGGGAGCCAACGTATATAGAAACACAATCATTGATCAGACATCTCACAGAAGTGGACAGCTGCAGTTTACGGAAGTGGTAAGTAATCCCCTAATAATCCCCTGGATATCTCTTTGAAACCAGATAACACTTAACCAGGATGATACAGCATGACCATTTATCCAGGTGCATGTGCACTATTGTCAGACATGCACAACAGTACAGTAGCCCGAATATGAAAAGACAAAGATATCAAGTGATAGTGAAGATAAAGCAAGGCGTACAATGCATGTGACAAGTTAAGACAATCTTGACACCACAAACAAAGCAAGAGTGGATTGTGACACATTGTTACCTCAGGCAAACTGGGCTCCAAAACACAAAACAAAGAGAAACACAATGGGACAGTGCTGGCAAAAAAAAAAATCTACTAAAACTGATACCATGTGCCAATCTCTGATCCCATACTTGATTTATTATCTTGCAGTGGAACAAATAATTCTGTACCTCTACTAGCTTGTGCACGGGAAAATGACAATCTCAGAAGCCAGGATGGAATTTTTTATTTCAATTCACAGCAAAGCTCAATATAAAAAATCCTGAATTCCAAAGTGTACTGTAGCATCAGCTGGTGGCTCCTAAAAAAAGACCACATATAGGACTGAATCACCACTGGAAATGGGACACTAACAGACAATTGGAGGCGAGACGAGGCCAACACTTGTGTGCCATGAAGACAACAGTCGAATGGCCATCCTGTGGATTCCTGAGGCCTGACATCTAGATTGCAGATGGATAAGTGCACGTTAAAACAATATTCCACCAACCAAAAAAATCATTTCTCATAGCTGTCTCTATTTACTGAAAGGCTCCTCGTCTCCCACTGGGGCAGAAACAAATGAAAATGTTATTTCTCTACTCATGAACTCCTACCTAGTCTGGTTTTTCACTGCTGGCAATTTCATTTCTCTTCCAAATTTGACTTAAGCCCACGACTTGGGGGAAATAATGTCTCTGGAATAATCTTCCGCAACTGTAATTCCAGCGGCACTATCTCTCTGTCTTTCTTGGTATATCTGTGTGTCTGTCTGTCCATCTATCTATCTACAGTATATATATATATATATATATATATATATATATATATATATATATATATATATATATATATATATATATAGTTTTTGTTGGCGCTGTTGCTTTGTGGTTTAAGGAAAATTGCACTTGCTACTGAAATAGAAGTGATGTGACATCCAATGCCTCACAGTAATCTTGTCAGACGCACAGGCCTTGAATAAGACAGAACATGCCCTTCTCCAGCACAAGGGAAAAGAATGGCTATGATGCACAGTGTTGTACAGTGTAGTCTGTCAAAAAGAAAAACATGGGCTCAATTCAAAGCACATGCAAAACATAATAGCAATATGTTCTCAGATTGTGAGTGTGGCATCGCTGTTCTGTGTAACACTTCCTAACACAATTCCCATGCTTATTATCACTATACAGTACTTTCCCCTAGTTTCCCATTTGAAAGCAGTGCTTTAAAATGTTAAGCAGGTAAGCCTGCAGGTAAGTAACAGCACACATTTGGGTGTGCACATAACTGAGGTTTTAACTAAAGTAACTTTGGCATCATTGGCAATATCACAGTTTTACCATCCTGTATTTACCTACTAAGTCTGGCGTTTATCTGCACTTTGAAGCTTACATTTTGTACCCTGCAACTTGCACTTAGTGGCCACTTCATTAGGTACATTTGTGCAATATCATGGAATAAATTCTACCTTTACAAAGTTTATAATACTCAGTTTTTGTTCATTCTTGGAGCCATAGTTGTGTTGTACTGGACTGCATTATCTTCAGTTTCTAATATTCTGGCTCCCTCCGTTGGTTTGGTTATGTTGCTTTAGTCCATCTGTATGCTGGGTCTGCACTTTACACTCCACATCCATCACTCATGCACATTTACACCACTGGCTATACTGACAACAACACCCCACACCTTAATGATCCTTTCATTTGGTCTAATTTGGTTTGATTTGGTTTAATAAAGTATATGTTTGTAAAACATTATCATGGTGTGTCTCCTATTTGTTGTGGCCTAAGAGCCGGGTCGTAACAAGTATTTTAGTGCACAAAAATTGTGGAACACTTAAATCTGTGAAACAGATTTTGTCTGACACATTTCTTTTTAGCATTGTAGATCATCGTACATCTCCTTGTTATATATCAAATAGGTTTTTTATTGCTATAAATTAAGACTTATGATTTTGTGACATTTTTTACAGAAATACGAGAAGTCACCTCAACAAAGCTGATGAAAAGCTTGATCACACATATTGCTGCATAACTAAAAGGCATTTTGTTTATGGAGAGCGGCAGAGCTCTCTAGATTCTCTAGGTACCTTATGATTCCATTTCATTTTTTAGTTCAGCTGTCAAAAACAGCAGGATCACACGCATGAGAGAAGATGTATATTAAACTGCTGTGTTTGGCCTATAGACATGACAGATCGGGTTCGTGAATCAGCAGGCCTTCCTGTGTAATCCCAGTACAGCATTCTCAGCCCCCTTGTGCATAACAAACAAACTCAACAAGACTAGACACAACACACACACACACACACACACACACAAAACTCAACCCTCCCACACAGCTTCTAAACCCCGCAGCTAAACTCTGTGGTATAAACATACACACACCAGGGACTCACATATATAAAACACACACATGAACACAAACATATGGTCCTTGGAGAGGTTTGCATCACCCCTTGGATATTCATGTGGACTGAATGCTATGGGTTAAAGAATTACAACATCTTACACAGATATTTCTGTCATTTCTTTGTTTATAGTGGCTGTGATGAGCCAGGAGAGAGGGTAAGAATGATTTGTTGGCTTAGGAGAGGTAAGCGATATGTAGCAGTGAATGGCCAGTAATCATGTTTATGAGGGGGAGATGGTTCTGGACTCCTGGAGTGTCTGATTGTGTTTTCTCTGGCTCCCAGCTTGGGCCCGAGTACACCCCTACCAGGCCATTGTGATTGAAGTATGCAGTCTAGCTCAGCTTCTCCTTGGGGGGTAAAAAGGTGCGTGTAATACCGTTTGTGTGCCCTTGTGTATTTGTGTTTATGTGTGTGTTGGCTAGTGTGTATTCATAAAGAGGAATGTCAGTCGATGAAGACCTCCCATCACAAAAGAAAGCACCACTTCCCCTTTCTCCTTCATGCAGCCAGTTCCCACATTGCTCTCATTGCTATGGCAACCGGTGCTCTCTCCTTGGGCTCTGCTGCATCCAATCAGAGCGAGACCTTTGTAGAGATTCCTCCGGGCTCCACTTATTCAACTTACCCCACCGGAACAGGCTCCACGCTGAAAAGGCTGGAACAAAGAGCAGAGAGACTCCCTCGCCAGAGCCCGGTATGACATCAAAAATTGGGGCTACGGGGTTTGGGTTACAGGGAATGCGGACGTGATACGTAGCCAAGAGCCGCGAGACGCACAGCAAAAGCAAAAACAGGGTGGCAGCGCATGGCCATGGCCAATTTCAGTGGAAATTATGTGGAATAGGATTTGTTATTGGAAGCCTCAGAGCCTGAATACTTGGCAAGTATCGCGTGGCTCTGGCACCGGTTTAAGCTTGATAAGTCAAAATGGATTCCGGCTGAGCCTATTTATGTCATTCCTGAAAACATATGGATAGGATTCAGGCGCTCAATACTTTCAACCTTCAACAATGACATTCAACACCACTTCTCCAGTCCATTAATCTTCCATGAGACTAGATTTATCATCCACAGCACTGAGGGATTGCATTGAGTCAGCATCAGCATGAACAGTATTTACCCCACCAACCTTGCTCTGTATCAATTTCAACAATTAAAGAGACTTATTTTGCTTGGCGTACAGTAACATAACAACAGTAAAGGTCACAATGTTCCTCTGATTCCTCTTATTTTATTTTGTGTTCAAGGCCTTTGGGTGTGGTAAATAATTAGCAGAGATAAACTAGTGCCATGTATTCTCAACCTGGGGGCTGCTCAGAGGTCACTGCACACAATCACACTGTGCTTCTCTCATTCTAATTAGATTTCTGGAGAGGAGATGTAGCCGAGTCTGAGTTAAACACTTGTGAACGTAGATAGAGCGCAAGGCGTGCCCCAAGCAGTTGTAGAGACAAGCCATCCAGGAGAACGTCTCACAGGCCCCTGACGGACATCCGGCTGTTGGGGTACTGGCAGGGCAATGGAGGCGCAGCATAATTTTGCCCGACTGTCATGTCACAAAGTGTCACAATCTGTCTCTGACATCCGACTGCAGGCAATGTGAGAGAAAATGGGAAAGAGAAATAAAAGAGAGAAAAGGGGGCTTGATTTGGAGTGCCAGAGGTGGTAATAAGCATGTCTGGCCACTTCCTAGGAGACAGCCTATTCATCAGGTTGATTTAGAGTCAAAGGTGTAGGCAATTCAAGTGATCTCGTCTCTGGATCCTCTGGCAAGCCGACTGTGCAGTGAACAACAGAACCTGGCATAATGAATGAGAAAAAATAAGGTGTACAGCTCTTATTGTGGACATGATCTTTTCAGCACACAGGAAATTGAGATAAAGTTAGGTAGCTAGTGGGAAGAAAATGTTCTACTATGCGTACCAGGTGTTCCTTATGAATTAATAGGAACGCCAGATGGCATGAATCAAAGAGTGAGTCATCCTGTCAAACCCTTGTGCTTTAAATGGGTTCATGTATGATCACAGAAGTGGATGCTTTTTAGATTTTAACAGTAAAACGCACTTACTTCTCCTATTAGATACCAGTCAGATACCAGTTTGATCATTTCCCCCCCCTCCCAGATGACTACATGTGCGGGTATGCAGTCATCTGCTTTATGTCTGTTTGTTTGTCTATATGATGTGTAGTTTTGTAGGGTTATCCAGTTGACTGCCATTCTGTCCCTGCTATGTACATCTGGACACCAGGATAGGATACTAAATACTGTACTATATTTGTATTTGTATTGTCTTTAGTCCTTTAATCTGTCCTGACTTATTTACCTCACTGCTGAAAGCCCGATAAACAGTCAAAAAGACTTTCAAGTATCCCCACACTGCATCTGCTGCTCATTTCACACTGTCACTATGCAAACACTGGAGCCTCAGCAGTACGATCCCATGATAATGAGCTAATTATAGGTACAGCATTCCTACTTCCATATCTAAATGCTTGTCTCTAATAGGAAACATTTCAAATTATTGAAAGGCAGAGAGAGAAAGAGACGGATAATTGATGCAAGCAATTACAAGTTCTATGTTGGAGCAAATTGGCCAGCATATCTGGACATGTAGGGAGACTGCGACCTCATTTACATCAGAGTGTCAGGAAATAATTGGAGAATGTACTGAGGAGGTGGGATTACATAAGCAGTTCACTTGGACAGTGAGATTCAGTTCAGACAAGAAGCTTATGGAAAAGACTGTACTCGGAGGTCAAGGACAAAATATTATGTGCAGTCTTGGCATGCTCCAGCACATTTAATCATTATAGTGATTTTTACAACAACAAATATACTTTATGACATTAATCCGTTTCCAAAAGCTGTAATTTGAGTATTTGAAATGGTTTCACCACATGCACACAGGATTCTGAATAGGCTGTCATGTTTTCAGTGGAAAGCCAGTAATAACGGAGTGCAGTTTTACCAGCCATAAGAGAGACTTTAGCTGTGTTTGGGCTGAAACCGCTTCAAAAGCACAGGAAGACGATGTGCTTGACTTTTAACAATATCACTTCCAGATGTTTCATTACAAAACAACTTTCCAAGACCTCACCGCAAGAAAACCTTCTCTTGTGAGAGGAGCCAGGACACACAAGTATGGATTTCAGGAACCCACAATTTTCACATTTTCATTTCAGTCTGAAAAAAACAGCACGCAAAACTGTCTGGACTAACACCAATAAAGTGCTAGTATTAATAATAATGTTACAACCCATCTAACCAGGCCAACACACAAACCATTACCCAATGTTACAGGAGGGTATTCCACACAATGTACTATATGAAGGTGTTGTCCAAAAGCATTAGACAGCATTGCATCTGTTTCAATTCAACTTGCAGAATTTACTCAGTAGAACAGCTAAAGCAGAATACAACAGGAAGCTTTGGCTTATGATTAAAATGCCCACTGAAATATAGGGGTGCATTCATTATAGTCTGTCTCTTGTGCCTCTCATCAGGCCGGCCAACACTGACTGGCGGGCTCTGACCCAGTACTCCGGAGCTTCTCTCTAATGCACCCGCCTCTCATCAAGAGCCTTGGGTGGAAAAAAAGGAGTAACATGCTGTTTACTCGCAATCCCAAGCCCGTAATTGCCAATTTATTTGATAGGCAGCCGGGTAATGATGGCGTTTCACCCCTTGCCGCAGAGACTAAACGGGAGTGATTCATCCCAAGCTCCCTGCCCTCCCTGATCCAGCAGACTCCCTCTGCCTGCCACCCAGACTGAAGGGGTGGGGTGGGGGAGGTGGGGGATGGCTACAATGTTGGCTTCAAACAAACCCAAAAGGGAACCCGGCGCTTCAGAGCAAATGCGGCTAAGCCTGCCAATTTAGCTGGGGTTTGGGGTTGAGGCAAAGACAGCCGAGCTGATGTGCCATTTGTAGACCTTAATGAGCTGGCAGGACGGAGTGAGGAGGGAAGGCGAGCGGGAGAGAGGAGACTGCCAGGCCTGACCTCCTCTGGCCTCTTTCTCCCTTCCAGCCAGTGCCAGGTCGGCAAACTCAGTTCATCTGCTTCATCGGAGCGTGGTGCTCCGTGCTCCGTGAGGGGAAGGGAGTGCTACAGCAAATACCATTAGCAAACTGTTGGGTCTAACGAACAGTTTGGGTCAAAGGTAGCTCCTGTCTCACACCGCTCCCTGGTACTAACCAGTGACTTACATTTAGCTTTTTATTTCTTGGTTTTTACACTGTGAGGGAGCATCTGTGCAGCTGAACCACACAAGCGGTCCAGTTGTATTGTGCAATGTTACAATCACCTTGAACATTTGAGTGGAATGAGCACATTGATCTCCATCGCAGAGAAAAAGCTACAGGCTTTCATAAATCACCTGGACATACTGTACATCTACCTTTATCTGGAACAAGTAAAACAGTTTTTTTCTTTTTATACTCTCTCCATGTTCTTGTTCCCCCTCCTTTCAGTTTGAGGAACAGACCTCTGCTACAAAAGCTACGACTTGCACCTCTTGCGATGTGTGAAGTGGGTTTTTACAGCACGGCTGGAGGGGACTTGTTCAGACATTTGTGGGGACCGGAGACGAAGCCTTACACACTGTGACCATCTAAGGTGACATGGGGGTCTAAAAAGTCTGTCTTCCTGCTGCTCAACTTCCTGAAGACCTGCTCAGTCTCTGACCAGACAAAGCAGGTGGAACCAGGGCTGCTGTTCCTTCTGTCCTCCAGAGTGTTCGGAGTGGCTGAAATGCCAGCTCAGGTGGAAGGGATTAGAGAAGCGGCGATAGATGCTTCCTGAGAACGAGTCGGGAGTGGGGAATGTAGACACTTTCTGCTTAAGGGAAACCTGACATTTTTATAACATTTTGAAAATAGGTAAATGTTCAAATAAAATTACTCAAAGTAAACACAGTGGCTGATGCTGTAAATTCTATTCCTTTGAGGGACTGATTTCACAGACAATATTCAAACCGAAATAAGCAACAGTGATGGTGAGAGTAATAGGGGCAGACCATAACATGATGTAACTGTTTAAACAGGTTTCATGAGTGTGCAAAGTGTCCAAATCATCAAAGCGATGTAATCTAAATGGAGGGAAATGGTTGGCTAATGAGGCTAAGGCAGATTATACCATTGCCAATTCAGACAAAGGATCATGAAATTTCAAACTGATTAAAGAAACTTCAAAAGGCCTCTAAAACACATTTCAGAATAGTTACATGCAAACGGATGAATTCTTGCATGTCGCTTAAAGATAACAATTGATATCAAGCTCAGTTTAGCAACCAAATGCAACCCCTTTATCAAAATCTGCTCTGCAGCACCAAAGATAGTTGTTCCAACTGCCTGAAGGCGATCAATATAATGCTGATACATGACTTGCTTTATTCTACAATGTTGTGTAAAAAGCAAACAGAATAACACTTGAATTATTCGACCATGGTAATCAAATTTAGATAAAACCGAAACCCGGTTCTCACACATTAAGCATGAACCATTAAATATAATTATACTGTTTTTCATAATGCATTGTTGCATATATTTCATTTTAATTGTAATTTTTCTTCTTTGTTATTTAGTTTTGTAATCAGATATTGTGGTATTTAGTTTATTTTATTTTTATTTTTAGTATATGTTTAGTATATGAAATGTTTTAATATTGTCTGATTAAATGTTGTTTTGGACCCCAGGAAGACTAGCTGGTCGTCTAGGCGTCAGCTAATGGGGATCCTTATAATAAATACAAATACAAAATACCTATGTTGTAGTAGTAGCATTTGGTTAACGTTTAAGTTATTAGACATCATGGCGCAACAGATGACAAATTGAAGGCTTTTATCATCCTGTATGACAGTGAAGCATCCATGCATAGGTTAAATGTCAAACCATTATTTCAGCAACATTTGTCTTGGTATACTACTGCACAGTAAACCCAGTGCAGTCAGACAGAAATCAACGAGTATCATTTCAATTTCTGTTGTCAACATCAAATTACTTATTCCATTTCATGCCCAGTCAAGAATCGTAAAGCTACACGCAGAATCAGTTTTGCTTCAGTTGTTCGGCCGTGTCTTTCTCAAAGACTAGCTCGCTTCCACACTGACAGCTTTAATTATGGCCAGATATCTGACTGCTTCACTGTGGATTCTCCACACAAATCAAAGAGCAAGGGCTGGGTGTCTGGCAGCAAGGTCCCTCGAGCCTGCTCATTTTACATCTTGGAATATGTCACAGGGTGCGGGGACACATAGCCGCTCTTTCTTCTGTCAGTTAATGCTTGCCTTCAGCTCCTCCACAAGCAATGAGGACCTGGGTAAGTAGTGCCTTTTTATACCAGTCATAAAGAGCCTCTGGGGGAGAGAGAGAGAAAAAGTGTGTGTGTGTGTGTGTGTGTGTGTGTGTGTGTGTGCGCGTGCGCGTGGGTGTACGCAGGATGCAAATAGTGCTCTTCACCTGAAGTACTCCAAGAGTGCACTTTAGACATTTAACACATAGCACAAAGTGCTCTGCTGAGGCTGAATTGTATTGGTTCAACACCAAAAGAAATCTTGACAAAACTGATTACATCACATTTACAACTTACCTTTTGTCTGCGGCATACCGAAGGTGCAAGGTCCCATATACATGGTACATGATGACTCTTGAATTATGAAACTGGAGTACAATTTATAACTTTATTGCTGAAAGAACATGCACTGATTTGTTATACCAACCTGATTCTCTAGCTCTATAGGGTAGAACAGCTCTGAAAGGCTTGTACTGTTACGTGTAATGATAAGTAGGAAGTTGACATAAAGTTGCATGTATTCAAGTATCTTACTGTCCACATGAAACTGTTTCTTGTTAAGGCAAATGTTGTGCCACAAGCAATGCAACTAATGAATAATTCAAGGAGATTATTTTGATGATAAATTAGTACATTTTCTTGTAAAATATAGCACAATCACTTTTAAATCAATTGTTTTAAAGCAATGAAATATGTAACATTTGTACCAACAGTAGAACTTTTACCACTTGTAACACTTCCTCTCTAACCTTTACATATCACTCATGTCCAGAAGTTACTGGGTTGTTAACTATAAGGAGTCAGCTCTGTAAACTAGTCACAGCTGCCACAACTCTTATGTCTTTCTGATATCTTCTTATAAGAATGGTTGTTAAAGGTAGCCTGTGGAGTTTTTGACCTCTGGTAGCGCTATGGAGCATTTTTTCTATGAGTGGTTCCCTGTTTTGTTTGTTTGTGCACGTGTACAAGGACACACTATGCATGCAGGTGACGCGACACAAGCAATAACTTTTGTTTTTTTGCAAGAACTCCCCATGGCACCTTAAAGTACTGCTGAAATACTAGTTTTGCCAAACACTTAGGACCCTGACCACAGCATATAAATAGAAAATCATTTGTGAAGATACAATATTTTCTGTTCCAATTATTCTGTCCAATCTTGTCGTCTTTGTTTTTTGTCTATCTTTGAAATGCTGAACCCATGTGCTAGGTAAACTAAATACAAAAGTACGAACTGGTAATGACCTCAGATTTTGGAATATTAAAAGAGCTTTAAGGTTGAAATAGGTCCTGTGAAGTATGAGCTGTCAGGCAGGGATCTTGCATGTTAATGTACTCACATCTGTCAGCCTGCCTCTGGAGCTGCTCCTGATGGAAGGCTTGGACTCTCCGCTTACACTCTCGCTGTCGCTGTCCTTACAGTTGTTCTGCCCTGGCTTCAGCTGCCAAACACAACACACAAGGAGACCAAGGGTTAACAACATGAAGCAAAACTGTTAACACTGCAGTTTAGAGCTTTACATGGATATCGCTGGCTAGGGAAGGAGTCACACAGAAATCGCCTCATGAATATGTGAGAACTGGCAGGAGCTGCGGCGCTGTCTCTGTAAATCTGTCATGTTTCTGAGCCTATTCAGTGGCCATCACTCCGCTTGCCAACGATAGACGCCATCTGATCTCGCAGTATGAAACTCCTCTCAGCCCACGAAATAGAGAACAGGGACAAAGACCTCTTCAGAACCTTCAAATGGAGCCACTATCCTTTCCAAGCAGACACCACATGCCGAGACAGCAGGAGCTCAGCAAGTGTCATCCTTTATACACTCTGTTCGAGATGCAGCAAAATGACAAGAATAAAGAGGAAGATGTGCCAATCCGCGAGCATCTGAGGCCCTTCAAAATCTGTAGAACAATAAAAGACTCTTGGGAGTGCGGAGCCGTGTGGAAGGAGGTGGGGTCTGTACTCCTTGCCCAAGTCTGCGATTGATGTCCTCTGAAGCTCCCATGCTGCTCCTTCCAGACCAGACAAACGCTGCAGGTTTCATTTCAAAGCACATAAAAAGATGGCTTTATGGGACAGTGCCGTAACTGGCTGCTCTGCCAACTAATAGGAAAAGCAGAGCGCGGTGCTGCACACACAAAGGACTTGGACTAGAAGATGATGGCACTCTCCTTTCCCCTACCTCTCCTGCTCTGGAGGGAAGGGGCAGATCTACAGTATATGGTGTGTTTAACCTCTCCTTCAGTATTCTCATTTCAGGTATCCGCCATCATTTAGAGTGATGAAAGGGCACAAGGTGTGGGAATACCAAAAGAACCCTTGAGTTGAGCGGGTAATTAAAATTAAAATGTTCCCTTTTCTGTAGCCATTAGCGGTGTGAAAGGGATCCTATTCCTTGGGAGAATTGCATGATGGGTGGAAGGCGGGTGGATTGGCCAGAGTGCTGAACGTGATAAGAGAGTTTGAGCACTGGGAATGCCTGATGGGCCTGTTTGACTCTGTGGGTGCACGTGTGTGTACATGTGTGCATCAGTGCATGTCTATGCTGAGACAAGAGCACACAAGAACCAAATGTGGCACATGCACAGACACATGCACACCAATGCCCTGCGCTGTGATAGCACTAATTACAGCCAACACATTTTATTCCCACAAAAACCAGGGGCACTTTTTCTCTCTCTTTCTGGTAAATGCCAGCTCGTCTTAGGGGAGTTTACATATTTTTGGAGAGAAAAGGGGAATAATATCTCATCCACCCTGGCCTGTGAACTGATCCTTGAAAAAGGGCGAGGGACGCTGTTTACACCCCGGTCTGTGGCTCCTTCGTCAAAACATGTTGACCTATAATATTTATTAACCAGCCTGTGTCCCTGCCAACAACACCGGGCAGCGCACGCCAGCATACTCATGCATTTATGAAAAAAAGGCAGACCTTACTGAAAGCTGCTGCATCACATATTTGCAGCCCAAAACCAAACTCATATAGGTTAGCTAAAAAGAATATAATCAGGCACGTGTGGGATAAATGTAGAGATTTGTCTTTTATTAATCAGTAGTGAAACCACATAATCGCACCGTCTGTATCCTGGCTTATCAGTGGGAAAGTACTCCATGAAATCCGAAATCTTGCACAAATTTAAATCTGTGTAATGTCTGAAGAACATGTCTAATAAAGACATTCCAATAAAGAGCGGCTCATCTTTCAGGGTTATTACATAGCTCGGGACCTGATTACACAGCTATTTGAAAACGTATCCCTCAGCTTGTTCCCTTTAATTTCCCCTTGAGCTCCCTTAAATTACTTCAGAGATTTTTTTTTTTTCATCCGCTCTTCCCTTTCTGAGGTACAGATGATGGATTCATTTCTTTTTATGGCGTGATTAATGGATGTCTTAAGCAAATTGAGGCAATGCTAGTGGCCAGTGCCATCAAAAAGTGAAGTTGAAATTTAATGGCCTGCTGTCTGATAATAAATCTAAACGAGAAGCCTATGTGTGTGGGTGCAGGGAGGAGGGGGCAGTCTCTGTGACCTCTGCTATAGCAACGCTGATCTGATCGCTCCAACTTGTTACAGCGTGCAAGTCATTCTCTATATTTTTATAGCCTTTTAAACCCAGCTTTAGTTTCCTGTAATGAAACCCAGAGATCTAAGGCAAGGAGATGAGACGTGTGTGTGTGTGTGTGTGTGTGTGTGTGTGTCTGTGTGCAGGCGTGCAGGCATGCGTGCGTGGGTTTGTGTGTCTAGATGCCACAGACTGGTGCGAACTAATGCAATAGCATAAAGACATTAATTAAGACACAGGTTGAGGCATACGGATGCATTTATTTAATGACCTCACTGTATCAGCACAGCCTGGGTAAGAACTGGCCCTGCAGGAAGATAACAGACAGATGGTTTGAATATTCCAGAGGCTAATTTCACAACAATTAAAGACACAGCGAGACATTAGCATCTAATGAAACATTTAAACTACTAGTAAGTGCATCTGCCATCAATTCCCACACAGTGAGGTCTTGTGTTCCTCCAATCTGTTCTGTGTTAAGGGATGACGTTTTTTTTCTTGTCTCTCTTACCAGTCTGAATTTACTGAAGTAGAGAATCAACAACTGTTTTCAATCAGCAGTCAGCATGAGGCTTCAGAAGAAAGCAGCTCAAAACTCAGCATGAAACCGTTCATCCCCCAAGTATGAGAAATTATTTAACATTTCTTAAAATTCATTCTTTTAAAAAAACAATTTTAACGTTTGTACTTAAGTTACTTGCAACTATTCAAACTGTTCCTGCCATACTTTATTTGGATATTCCAGTGCTGACAACTGAATACCCTCAAACCCTTAATGAGCCAGTAATGTCTGAGTTTCAAGAAATACTCATACCTGAGTGAAAAGTAGATGTGTTAGTAAAAAAGTAAGTGTCATATTGTCTGTGGAGACAAGAATTTTTACTTGATAGCTACAAGTGTCAGCATTTAAAACATTATTGCAGTAGTACTATCACTAAACACTTGGACTTATCCACCAGTTATTTAATGCATTTATGTGCGAGCAAGTGGAGGAATTTTAAAGCAAATCCTCTTTGTTTTGCCTTTTTGTCATAAGTCAGTCCTGTAAATTCCCCAGGAAATATGAATTCAGAGATACAGTGCCTTGCGAAAGTATTCGGCCCCCTTGAACTTTTCGACCTTTTGCCACATTTCAGGCCTCAAACATAAAGATATAAAACTGTAATTTTTTGTGAAGAATCAACAACAAGTGGGACACAATCATGAAGTGGAACGAAATTTATTGGATATTTCAAACCTTTTAAACAAATAAAAAACTGAAATATTGGGCGTGCAAAATTATTCAGCCCCCTTAAGTTAGTACTTTGTAGCGCCACCTTTTGCTGCGATTACAGCTGTAAGTCGCTTGGAGTATGTCTCTATCAGTTTTGCACATCGAGAGACTGACATTTTTGCCCATTCCTCCTTGCAAAACAGCTCGAGCTCAGTGAGGTTGGATGGAGAGCGTTTGTGAACAGCAGTTTTCAGTTCTTTCCACAGATTCTCGATTGGATTCAGGTCTGGACTTTGACTTGGCCATTCTAACACCTGGATATGTTTATTTGTGAACCATTCCATTGTAGATTTTGCTTTAGGTTTTGGATCATTGTTTTGTTGGAAGACAAATCTCCGTCCCAGTCTCAGGTCTTTTGCAGACTCCATCAGGTTTTCTTCCAGAATGGTCCTGTATTTGGCTCCATCCATCTTCCCATCAATTTTAACCATCTTCCCTGTCCCTGCTGAAGAAAAGCAGGCCCAAACCATGATGCTGCCACCACCATGTTTGACAGTGGGGATGGTGTGTTCAGGGTGATGAGCTGTGTTGCTTTTACGCCAAACATAACGTTTTGCATTGTTGCCAAAAAGTTCGATTTTGGTTTCATCTGACCACAGCACCTTCTTCCACATGTTAGATGTGTCTCCCAGGTGGCTTTTGGCAAACTTTAAACGACACTTTTTATGGATATCTTTAAGAAATGGCTTTCTTCTTGCCACTCTTCCATAAAGGCCAGATTTGTGCAGTATACGACTGATTGTTGTCCTATGGACAGAGTCTCCCACCTCAGCTGTAGATCTCTGCAGTTCATCCAGAGTGATCATGGGCCTCTTGGCTGCATCTCTGATCAGTCTTCTCATTGTATGAGCTGAAAGTTTAGAGGGACGGCCGGGTCTTCGTAGATTTGTAGTGGTCTGATACTCCTTCCATTTCAATATTATCGCTTGCACAGTGCTCCTTGGGATGTTTAAAGCTTGGGAAATCTTTTTGTATCCAAATCCGGCTTTAAACTTCTCCACAACAGTATCTCTCGGACCTGCCTGGTGTGTTCCTTGTTCTTCATGATGCTCTGCGCTTTACACGGACCTCTGAGACTATCACAGAGCAGGTGCATTGATATACGGAGACTTGATTACACACAGCTGGATTCTATTTATCATCATTAGTCATTTAGGTCAACATTGGATCATTCAGAGATCCTCACTGAACTTCTGGAGAGAGTTTGCTGCACTGAAAGTAAAGGGGCTGAATAATTTTGCACGCCCACTTTTTCAGTTTTTTATTTGTTAAAAAAGTTTGAAATAGCCAATGAATTTCGTTCCACTTCATAATTGGGACCCACTTGTTGTTGATTCTTCACAAAAAATTACAGTTTTATATCTTTATGTTTGAGGCCTGAAATGTGGCAAAAGGTCGAAACGTTCAAGGGGGCCGAATACTTTCGCAAGGCACTGTATGCTTGGTCTAATAAGCTGCACATTTTGAGACGTGGCTCAAGACAACACAAGACAAATCATTTGACAGATTTTTCAAATCATTTCATGAATTAGTAAAAAACAAACAAAAAAAAGTGTTTTAGTTGAGGGCAGCCCTTATTAAAGGTGCTCTAAGTGATTTGACGCATTTTTTAGGCTACAACATTTTTCATCACATACAGCAAACATCTCCTCACTATCCGCTAGCTGAACACACTGTAAAAAAATGCAGTCTGTGTAGACAGCCCAGGCTCCACAAACGCCAACAAAAACAAACTGAGCCAACCTGCACCACCAAACATAACAAACAGTGTTCCAGCCAATAACAGACAAGAAGGAGTTGGTTGAGCTATCACCGCAGCAGGGTTAGCACGTAGGCTACTTCCACAGTGCGTGTTCCAGACTGTTTCAGGAAGCACGGAAGGGAGTGGGAGGGGACGGGATGAGGAGGAGGGAGGGGCGAGCAAGCCTCTGTTTTGTCTGAAAATACTTCGAACGTCAACAAGAAGTAACGTTACCCAACATCGCTTAGAGCACCTTTAAGAGTGTGACTACACAACAGAGCCGCACTGTCTCAACTGTCTAACACAGCTAATCAAAGCAACCGTGTTATCTGGAAGAGTAAAAACATGTCAACAGCCAGAGAAGATCACCCTACCTATAGATCATCGAGTGAAGGTCTCCTCACTATACCTAGAATCCATTCTAATCAGCTTATGGCGCCTTCAGTCATTAGGCTTCTACTCTCTGGAATTCTCTACCACATGAATAACAGTATCTTCTTTTAAAAGCAGACTAAAACAAAACATATCTTTTCTCACAAGCTTTTAGTTTATAAAACATATCATAGAATCAGTATTTTTATCATTATTATTCCTTTTTTTAATAATGATAATACATACTTATCTTATTCCATTTTTAGTGTACTACTATTTTCTCTTGTTTTTTACCTTGTTTTTATCTTATCTGAAATGCTTCCATATATGTAATAACTTATCTTGTATGTTATCTTGTATGTTTTTGTCGTGCATGATTTTTGCCTATTTATTGCCTATGAATGAAATGTGCTATGTAAATAAACCTGACTTGACTATCTGAATAGATAATATAGAAGCAAATGAGCTGTAAATGACTTCCTCTTCAAAAGGTCTACCACAGTATGGATTTCCAATATTGTGTCTTGCCATTTCTTGACGAGCCTTGACCAAAAAGCTAGGTTCTTCTAATAGAGCCTACTGTATATTCAATAATACACTCTCCACACTCTGGAATTTCAATCAGTCCTAACGTACGAGAGGAATAGCAGAAGGACCTTGCTTTTCAACATGCCTATTGAAAGTCTGGCTGAAATAAACAAGTGTCTTTACAGAAAAACTTCACAGTAGCATTATTGGAGCTGCCAAATGAAATAGCAAAGCTGCTGTTGAATGTCACGTATGCCTCATAAATACCTACATAAAGCACAAGATGCCCGTCTTTATGCTACAAACCATGTCATTACAAAGACTAAATCAATATGGAATGTTTTCATTTCAGTATTGTTGTTAGTGGCAATAAAACAAGATTCAGAGTTCACAGTGCACACTACAGGACGTTCCCAGATCAGAGTGCAGTGAAGAATTATGAAATATCTCATTTAACACTGTTCCCCTGAAAAAGCTATTACAACATTGTCTTGAACATGTGGAGTCAATTATTTTCTCACTTACTGAAAAGTGCTCACCGTTGCCATAGTGGAATTTTACAAGTGTATTGACCTATTCTCAAGGGCCGCACTACAGACTCCATGCAATCAAGCACAAAAGTAGGCCTGCTAACATTTCTAACCACAAAGGCCTTTTTAAACAGAACCATACACAACCGGCCTGCCCCAGCAACTCCACCCCCAGACCCTATCCCTCATCCCACAAAAAGAAAAAAAAAGAAAAAAAAAGAGAACTGGGCTCAGTTTTCTGTACCGGCCTCAGTGGGATAGCCATCAGCTCCTGGTTTCCCTTAGTTACGCACAACAGCAGCTGCGGAGCTCGGCGGTAATAAAAACTGGAACAATTTAACGGCTTTTATTGTTCTTCTGCGGCTTTGAGAACAGCTAACCTGTCCTCCCAGGATCTGGCAGAGAGAATCCCACTAGGGCAGCAATGAAAGAGGATCTCATTTACCTAAAAGCGCTTATAAATTTTTAATTTGCTTTAACAAGTAAATTAACAAGTCCCTCATTTGGGAAGTTTTATGGCTGCTTGCCACTAAGGGAGGACCATGAAAGTTTTATAGATAATCCACTACCTAGGCTGTGTTGCTGATAATAAATTGTCTATTTCCTGCGGCACTGTCAAATCCCCTTGGTTTCCACTGACTACACTTTGAATATCTCCTTTATGCTACCTTCAGAGGTCTATATACCAGGGCTATGAAAGTGCTGGGGAGCTTCACGACTCAGCAGTTAAAATGAACAACTTGAAGAATTTCTTTAGACTTTATACAGGCACACTTGTATATCCTTAGGAGACGCCATTACCAAACATTAGACCACATTAAGCATCGCTAATTATGTCTATACCAGCCTATACATCACATCAGCCTCACAGTGAGCCCATCTTGTAAAACCACCGTGGGCTGGCTGACAGCAGCAGTTGGAAAGTGCTGGGCCTGTTTAACGCAGCCGGCTTCATCTGACGAGACTCATATGTAAAAAGAGGAGCTGAGGGTTGGTCAGGGGATGTGAGGGGGCGACCACACGTACTATGTCATCTTTCTGACAGTGGCTGTGTGGGTGAGCCCATCGGCGTGGCCAGGCTCTGACCCAGTGCTTGGCTCTGAGGCCCAGCTGCTTTAACTGCCACAGACAGGAGCCCCGCCTTGCCCTGTCGTCACCCATAACCCCCTCTGCCACCCTTGCTCACAGCCTGTCACTGAGCATCAGCACTTGGCTTCCATTGCCCCGGATTTGTTTACTGTTAGCTCTATGTGTGGCAAAGAAGTCATGGTCATCATACAGTGTGAAAATAACCTTTTATCTTTGTTGAAGCTTGGGTGTCGTGTGTTTTCACATTATTGTGACTAAATGACATATTAAAAATACTAGGCATGTTTATCCTTAAACCTACGGTTTGCTTGTGGATAAGATGTCACTCGTAGTCAGCCAGTGGAGCAGTCTGTATTAGTACCTAGGTATGTAACCATGGAGAAGCTCCATTTCCTTTCAATCCTCTAGCATAATTGAGCGGCAGTGATCTCTGGCGACCTTGTCAGACAAAATTTTTCTAGCGGGGGAGAGATCAGTGGGGCCGAATGCACCTACTCCGACCAATCTCAGGCCACAGAGGAGGCTTTCCTAGACTCTGTGCTGGAATGTGAAGCCAAAGCAAAGATATGGAGCCATGAAGGACTAGTCACAGCCGCCGCAGGGTGAGAGCATCCTGAGAGCATCCTGAGAGGAGGAGTGGGAAATGGAGGCTCGAGGGAGGGGGGAGGGGAGGGAGGGGGGGAGGAGGGGAGTAAACGTGGTTGAGAGCACTGTCTTGATCTCATCAGTCATCCTAAGGACTCCATTTCCTCCACCGCAGGCTGGATGCTACTAGAGCTTGTGGCTGCATTTATATATTGCCATAAATCTCTGATCTATGACGACATTACAGACAAATCAATATGCTTTTAACATCCATCCTCTGCCCTGCGTCGCAATCACCCTTCTCCCTTCTCACAAATGGTCATATAATGCTGTAGTCTGGCAGATTGAGTTATGGGGACAATTCCTAGATTTAATAATGAACTGAGCAGGTGGAGAAATAGTGTGCGGTGGTGGGGGGGAGAATATAAGAGCAGCGGGAGACCTCTACTTTCTCAGATCATATCTGAACATCTTGTTATAGTAGCCCCGCGTGGCAGTAAAATAACCTTCCTGCCCACTTTACGCACCTCCAATTTCCTGAGCTCTAACATTCCCCATGTGCAGCGGGCAAAAAGCAGACCAAGAGAATACTGTTACTCAATTAATTCCCAGACTGCATTGGGAAACGGAGGGAGGATGGTGCTGTGGCTGGGGGGAGGTCAAAAAGACCCCTCTAGCTGCCCGGTTGAGCGCTCATCACCAAATAACTACTCATCAAAGAAATTTGCGTGCAATTAATTACATGATTCCCCAGCTCTTCAATCTGTGCTACTGAGTCGTTACTTCAATATTGGCTTTCAGGGACCCATCCAACTAAAGCCACAGTTAGTGTGCCAAATCGCAGCTCCCCGAGCTGGGCAGCCTCAATAAAGTGAGGTATGGAAAAAAAAGACAGCAGAGAAAGAGCCCTCTCCTATCGGCTTGCAGGGGCTATCATTTCTCTTTTTTATTGCCATTTATTTTCCTCCAGGAATTCACTGCCAGTATATTGGCAGGCCTTCCAGTAGATGGAGGCAATGAAATTTAGCGCAGACACTTAACACTGGGTCAAGCCTTGTGTGTGGCTCATGTGTGGTGGTAATATGATAGACAAACGCTTCTAGTTTAAGGAAAGAGGGCTTTTTTATGTTACAGGAATATCAGCAGAGTGCTCGGTATGAAACAAGCAGCTGCAGAAAAAAGGGAAAATGCATAACCAGAGCCTTTCAGAAGGAGGGAGAAGATACAAACATGTGTAAAATGGCAGAGCACTGTAGTCCCGCTGTGGCTATTAAAGAGAGACAACCTAAATAGGTCAAAGCTATGTCATTATGCTAACCCTGAGGCGTGGAAGCACTACTGGCTGGAAAAGTAATGTAGTAAATAAAGCTAGAAAACATGTCAACTAATTGAGATTAATTAAAAGACATTACACTCAAATCCTTAATAGAAAAGGCCACTCCATAAACATGTGATTAAAATTAATTTACATCCACTCTGGAACAACACAAGAATGACTGGGACTGCATTTCACACACATTAGCGCCAACTGTAGCAAATCAGACACATGCTGTACTAACTGACTAATGTACATATGTTAACATTTAAAGGTTACATGCGCTAATAATAATTTCTGTTCATTTTGGGAAACAGCATTCACTCATACCAGTCACCTTTCCTGTGAATACCATTGCTCATAACTTCAAGCTTTCTGTGATCAATTGTTTGCAGTACTGCAATACTCATCCAATTAATGGTTAATAACCCGGTGGACGTCAAAAGTGCAGGTTCTAAGCTGATCTCTGGTCAGCAGGTGGATATTTCCATTGAACAGGCGGCACTGCCTATCTGTGTACCACTGTGCTGTGGCTTGCGTGCTGGTGTAAACCAACAAGAATGATAGCGTCTCACCTTACCTGCACATTTGGCTCCATCTGCACTGCTATTCAGGGGATTAGAGGGGGCTGTAAAATCTGATGGCAGGATATACATTTACTATTTGGCTGACCCAGGGTGTCCGCCCGGGGCCGGTGCTGTTATCACTAATCCCTGCTGTAAACGTCCTCATTTAGCCACCTTCCTGAAATTCACATTGGCCATTATCAAGTCATAAAACAAGACAGTGCTACGCTCCCACCGTATTAATAGCAGCCTGAGTTTGCCTGCTTCGTGACGAGTATGCTAGAAAACATCTGCTCTGGCTGTTCTAACAGACTGGTAATGGAACACAGCACAAAGCCAAGGACAACAAAACTACAGCCAAACAACATGATTGTAATTGAAATAATCAGGACTGCAGAGACAAAATGCGACTCACATACAATACAACAACAACACACTGTACTTTTTTGATGCAAGATGGTACATAAAGCCATGATGGTGGAAGAATATTGTCCATTAACATTTTAGTGTAACCACACTGATGGTGTACTTGACTCCCTTTCATCTGACTGGTCATTAAAATGCAGCTGGCCATAAAGGGCTGGTACCTCAGCAGACAGGCTCTGAACTCTCTGTATTGTCTCAGTGGTGCCTTCATGTGAAGGTTATTATGTATATACTGTTATTATGAGTTGAGCACATGTGAACGATCCAAACACAGTTGGGAAAGAGTGAAATATTTTCATTAGACCCCTAGCCCACAATGTGACAACTGAAAATAAAACCGATGTATCATTCAATATTCTCTATTAATAATTTACTTTTCAGGTTCCATTTTCCCTTTAAAGGAATACGCCACCGTTTGTTGAAATAGGGTTATTCACCGTCTCCTCTATATTTATATAGGTTGGCAAACTCATTTTTGTCTAGTGCATGCATTGTCTTAGTCCAGCGGCACCGCCGCTAGCTTAGCTTAGCGTAATGAATGGAATCCTTTGTTGCCGTTACCATGTCGTGAGTGAAAGTGACCCCAACAACAACAAAAACAAAACCTAATTACTTCTTGTGGCCTGTGTATTCACATCGAGTAAAAATAGCAATGCACATTAAGACTAGACGATTTCCTAGGTAGATATTGACTTGGGACTATATGGGTGGAAGTAGGCTACAGCCGAAGCACTGCTATTTGGGCACAGAGATATCGGCAGCCCGCGGGGCTCTGCAGCCGGCGCAAAGTCACTGTTTCTGGGTTAGTGGACAACCAAATGCCGCTGCCCTGCCGAGCCCTGCGGATCTCAGTCTGTTTTTGTTGGGTCACTTTTACTCACCACATGCTAACGGCAACAAAGGATTCCATTCATTACGCTAAGCTAAGCTTAGACAATGCATGCACTGAGACAAAAATGCATTTGCCCACCTATATAAATATAGAGGAGACGGTGAATAACCCCATTTCAACAAACGGTGGCGTATTCCTTTAATAATTTAGAATATGTCTTTTGAATTAGTCAAAAAAAGCTTGATTTCAGTCACCAGAAAGCTACTACTGTTACAGGGTTTTAGGCACAGTGTGAACTATAAACTGCCCAATAATTCTCCCTTCAGAGTTCAGATTTACTCCGTAGATATTACTGACCTTAAATAGTGGAATACACAAAGTGGTGTCATTACGTGTAAAATTGAACATACAAAAAACTAAACATTGGAAGTAGATGGGAAATACATTTTGGGATGATGATCTTAACATGATTACTACAGTAATGTTGTGCTGTGCATTATATTATGTTTCAAATACTCCCATTAACATTTAACATGTATTTATTTATGTGTCACACTATTAATGCAGTTTGCTCTTACTTGTACCACACAGTCATTATTGCACAGTATACTGGCATGAACATTAACTTTACTACTGGTGGAGAATTTCCTCCCCATCTTCAAACCAAAATAACCAAGCTGGCCAGCAACTGCATCTGTAATAGGGCACATGCACATAGATCTCATAATCATAAAATAATCAGTGCTGGCAAAGATAACGACAAACAAGTTTTGTACAAAGAAAGCTAGCAACCTTAAGAACCTTCGCTAATCAACTTCTGATTGAAGTGTCACTAGTTGAGGAGGAGAGAGAAAATTAAGTTAAATTTGGAATTAAATATACACTACCTTTATTAAACTGAAGGGCAAAATCAAAACTCAAGTGGGTTATGTGAATTGGTTGAAGGAGCATGGAGCAAACAGAAGGATTAGAAAATTCACACTTTAGGCCTCAAAAAAGGACATTTCACAATTATGAGAGAAATATCTACTTACGTTTTTTAGCTGGAAAACTATTTCAGCAACGACACTTAATAACAAAGTTTGAATAACTTTGGAAAGTTGTAGCTACTTTAAAAGCCTCTGTGCAGCAGCAGTAGCTAGGGCACATACTTGTAACAGTAGTTCAATGAAGTTTTACACAAGATGGAACATTGTCATCTTACTATTTTTTATTAAACTTCTCTTAACTCCAACCGTGGAAAATAAACACTGATTTCTTTATCCAATCTCACAGCTTTACTGTGGAAATAAAAGAAGTCAGATGTGTTCCAGCGCTATGATTCAGGCCTACACTGCACTGAGAATAGCTCTCTGCCACGCCAGCCCTGACAGCATCCAGCAATGACGACGCTGCTTGTAGAAATAGCTTCACCACATGTGTGTAAGGCATATTACAACACACAGGGGACCTGTTGCATTTCAGCCTAGTTCCACATCACTTGGTTTAAAGAGAGACTTTTTAGGTGTTTTAGTGCTCTTATTTATGTTGAAAATTAAAGTGAGATCAAAATCTTGTCAGTTTTTTCCTCCTCTGACAAGTAGTGTTTTCAGCAGCTATCAGCGATCTTGGCAGGGTGAAAGAATTACTCCATGACCCTCTTTGCAAGCCGTGCCCTTACTCTGTTTGTGTTTTGGTCTGGGCTTCCTGTAGCGAGTAATGGACTTCCTTCAACTCATAAATCACACTTGTACACCCCTTTTTTCTCATTTCCTCCAACATGTTTTGTTAAGTGTACCACATCTTTGTTCACGTGAAGCTATTTTCTGTCACAAAAAGCAGCCAGACAATGCTGGCCCTCTTTCTCCTGTTCTTTTACAGGCACTGAGGGCCACAAATGTCAACCACAGGAAGGCAATTATGAGAGTAAAATTACTTCCTTACTGTTATCAATCCACTCTCTGAACCCAGGGAATGGTTAAAAGCCACCATGAAATAGGGCACAGTCAGAGTTTTCTCCTGGGTCCCAGCCAAGGCTTCTAACCTTGCTATTAAAGGGCCCGACAAGCTTTGTCAATGCAATCTGCTGAATGCCTTGAGTGACACGCGATCGATATTCTCCTCTCTCCCGGGTCATCACCAGTGACAGAGGCCTAAGTAATAATACAGCTCTAGCTGCCTCTCTAACTTAAATGCTTCCACTGCCACAATATTTCTTCTTTTGTCTCAGGGCTTGCGAGCTAAATTTTCTGCGCTGATCGAAAGAAGAGATATGGAAGGTGGGAGGGAACGGAAGGGTGGGATGTGTCTGGATTGATGGTGGTGAGTGTGGCCGGCTGAGGGAGGAGGGAGGTGGGGGCTCTGATAAATCGAAAATGACTGGCTGCCGAGTTGTAATCTGCCAGCGTCGAGCCCCCTGTAGCAACAAGCCAAATGAAAAAGCACGCTGACAGGCCGGAGAGATGGAGGGCCTGCGGTAGATTGCGGGGAGGAGATGGCGCAAGGGGAAAAGCGAGCAAGAAGGAGGAGGGAGAGCAGAAGGGGGAGGGAAAACAGGCCGAGCAGCGAGGTGGGGGAGAGGCTTATTTAAGTGCACAGAGGTGTCAGGACGCGGTGAGAGAAAGGTAGTGTGTGGTTGCAGGCAGTAAATAAAGCTTGTGTATACTCGCGTACAAACACACACACACACACACACACACACACACACACACACACACACACACCCCTATTACCAGTTGAAAACATAAGAGTCCCATTACAATTTCTAACAGGTCCAATGTAAACACGAACAGTTGGCAGTGTTGTACAGCCCATCAAGAGCTGTCAATTAGCTCTACACTGAAAATGTGTTTTATGTGTTTATATGAGGGCATGTGTGTGTATACAGAGGGCTTGTAAATCTCTTGTTATGTGCTATCTTTGCATTTTGCATAAATGCTATCTAAAAAGGATGTGCGCGCACACACAGACACACACACACAGCTGTGTCGTGTCCTTCACGAGCAGGTGAATCATCAAGCTCCAACATCCAACACAAGAGCTCCACCTACTGCAAGTGCCTCCTCTGTGCCTCGTCCTCTGTTGTTCAGACAGCCAGGCGAGCTCTGGGAAAACAGCAGCAGCAGACGGCTGTCCATGTACAGCATGCAGCTTATTTCTACCCATTCCATTAAATCCCAAAAGAACCTTTCTTGTTGAACATTAGTGTCAGACTGAGGAAAAGCCAATCCAGAAAGGGCTAATACAGCAGCAGCAGTCCAGCCTTGTCTGGGTGCCTGATACTATGTCAGCTGTGATGAGAGCTAAAAGCTAAGGCCGCTCTCCCCTCCCAAGTGTTAAGCGTGTAAGCCTGATGCCTGTTAAGCAGGGTCTTGCAGGAGCCGGGCTGAAGGAGGGAGTCCGTCTGCCTCGCTGTCTGCCTGCCTAACAGGCCTGCAGGACCTGAATACACAACAGCAGAAATGCAAGGTCAATACAGCAGCAGAGGTGAGCCCAAGACAAGAGGACCAGCATTGTAATTGGGAACTCAATAAAGCTTATGTGGAAAACAATGTAAGATGAGGCTGGCAGATCCCACCCTCCAGGACCTTAGAGAACCCAGAGCAAACAATCTGTCTGCACAGCCATCCATAACCCTACACAGAGTTTACACATGTACATTAGATGAGCTGCATACATTTAGAAATCACTAGTGGCAGAGCATGGGGCTTGATGAATTCACAAACAGCAGGAAATAGCGCCACTGTATTTTCAACAGAATTATCTGCAGCTCTGTTTATCCATTGCTGCTTTTTTCCCTCTGCCTCTCCGCAGCAGCAGACATGCCCAGTAAGGCAACAGGGGCCTTGAATGTGTAAAGGCTGCATCCCTCCTCCCCCTGTTTCATTTGCGGACCCGTGGCTCACAGTCGGACTGTCGCAGAGAAAAGCCATCTCCCTCACAGCATGGCTGCTGTTTCAGGGCAACGCCGATCTGCTGCATGCACCCCAACTTCCTGCGCTCCCACTGTGCTATTCAGGAAATCACGGCTGATACTGAGCCGTTTGTCTCCCTTTTGTGCTCACCCCTGTTCACGCCGCAGCAAAAAAAGAAGAAAAAAATAGAAGTATAGCTTTTTTTTGTTGTCCCCCCTGAGGAAACACTGAAAATTATTTCTGTAACCCTCAGTGTGGCAATTTTGGTGAAAAGCACACAAAAAATGAATAAAACTCAATTTAAAAGGCAGACGCTGCAGGAGTGGAAGTCTGCCTGGCTTTCTGAGTTTGCTGTGGAAAATTGGTTACTCAGCCCAAATGTTTATCACTTGAAACTTCCGGCATTTTCTGAAACAAAACTGGTGTAATCATTTCAATAGGCCAGTATGAGATGAAGACTTTATATAAGCAGCGTAAGAATCCACTGAGGTCTAATCAAAGAAATACTGAAGGAAGTAATGTGGGAGTTAATCTTTGCATGTCTGTGCCTTTCCACTGTGACGGCTTTTGTGTGAAATGGCTTTGAACCACATTGGCTGTCGATGGCATGAGCACTACATAAACAACCCAGGAACCAGAGATCATAGACTCATCAGGGCAGATTTGCTAATGCTGGCTGCAGCACACATATTCATCAGCCCCAATAAATTATACTGCCAAAAAACAGGCCAAAGAGGCAGCTCTCACATAATTATGGCTAATGAGCAATAAAAAGGGGGGAAACCTGTATCACACCTATTTTTGTAGGAAAGTTATTTTTTTTTAGAAATTCATGATATTTCGTTATAGGTTCAATGTCATGTCTACTTTTTCAGGCTGACTTATGGCCTGCTCTGCTTTACTGCAGGCTTACCTGCTTCCATGATAATGTAACTGATGTAACCTTGTAAACTAATCCATGCTTGTCAGATAAGCTTCTATCACACTCTGAGAAAGACAAAACATACAACCACGGCCCCAAACAAAACCTTGTGAAATCTGGAAGAGTTGGAACATCAGTGACTTCCCTGCCCAGTCACAATGGTGATGAGCTTCTGCTGAGAACAACATCAAACTCGGTCAAGGCTGTGATGTGCCATAATAAATGATTCCTGATGGTCTTATGCACCTGCAGACGTCTCATTCCCAAAACTGCTGCTGGTGAGAAATTACAATTTCAACAGAATCGGGTCACAAAAACACCACCTTAGCTTGTGTCTACAAACAACAGCTGTACCTTAACAAAGTGAAAACGCTCTCAGACAGCATCACAGTTTCAATCAGTGTAAAGGTACTTGTATTATAAATTATGGAGAAGCATAGCGAATGCAAATGAGAACTATACAAGGCTTATTTTCAATCCGAAAGACAAAGAAGATAAGTGAGGCAGAGACAACATGCTAAGATGGGTACAATCTTAAAAGTAAAAGGAGGCGTTGGGGGGGGGGGAGTCTAGAAGTGATTGCTTTTACTTCCGTGCATGCAGACTCACAGGAGAGCACAATGTGAGCAAAAGATCAAGGCTAAAACAAGCCTCCCCTGCATTTAAAAACACTCTTCCAATGAAAAGTTTTTTTCCCCTGATAACTCTTTATTTACAATCGTCTGTATACACTACACTTTATGAAAGGACGCCAAGCTTTTGTAGGCCAGAAAGACTCAATTGCGGGCTCCGAAGAGCTAATGTAAAAATTCCCCCGAGCCGCCTTCTAAACACAGGAGTGAATAATTCAGCACGGCCTGAACAAAGACTCAATCTGAGAGAGAGAGTTGGGTTCTCTGGTGTACGCTGCACTTTCTATCCCCGTCCCACAAGAAGGAACAATGACGCGGGCACTCCTCTCTCCGTTCGTGACTGAGAATTGTTCTGCCTTATTTCTTTGGCTTACACAGTTGGTTTTCAACAGGCAACCACAGCTACTGCTGCGGCTTCAGTCAGACCCGTGTGTCTTTCTTCTCTGACGGAGAGCTGCAGCACACCAGCCTGTCACCCTCCTGATGACCTGTGGGTGGTGCTACATGACAACACATCAGGAGGAGGGCAGAAAGGACTGGAAAATAACACATACTAGTATTAGACAATAAGGGTGTATATACTGTAGTCTGTGATGAAACAATGTTGTTTTAAAAAAAAAAAAACGGCTATCACATTACACTTAAAAACATTTCTCTCTCTCACACACACACACACACACACACACACACACACACACACACACACACACACACACACACACACACACACACACACACACACACACACTCCTCTACCCTACAACATTCAATCGAGGAGGCATCAAACAAAACATAGAATACTTGAAACAAACATCATTATCCTCTCTTTTGGTCGCCCTCTCTCTCCTTCAGGGAGAAAACTCTACTCTTCTGCTCCGTCTCCTCTGGTGTGGAAGTTTGACCTCGCTATGGGAGGGAGCCATTTAACTCAATTCACCCACAGCCTGTGGCAAACGGGTTTTGCTTATTTGTCGCTGTGTGTGTTCCAACAGTGGACATATTTAAAGCAGCAGGTTTATAACCTCAAGTCTTCCAAAAACCAGGGAGATGTACACTATAAAGATGTGTGTTTGTTACTAAAGCTCTGGTTCAGACTCTGAGTGAATAGTTGAGCCAAGGTTGCAGGACAGCTTCACGCTCATTTTCAATGTAGGACAATTCAAGGAAAATCATAGAAAGAGGGAAGAAGATCACAAAAGCTGTAAGGAAAAGTGTCAAGAAAAGTATTGATCATTTTCTCACCCTATTGGACTTTTGACTTAAACACTAGAATTGCCTTGCGTTTGTATGTCTCTACCAACCAGTAAAGTTGCAGTTTACATCCATGTCTGTCCAGACTGATATAATATGTAGTGAAGACTTTGAAGATATTAACTACAAGGTAATAGGTGTATCTTTTGTGAAATGCAAGTTATCACTACATTATATAGACATGTATGATTCCAGTGAATAATTTCCAGTGAAAAACATGCTGTGTTTTTTACAGAGGACCTATAGAGAGCTTGGACATGTGCTGCAACGGCAATCACCTGAAGCTCAATATCAGCAAAACCAAAGAGCTTGTGGTGAGCTACCAGAGGACCAGGACATAACACAAAGTTATAGCCATGAGGGTAGACTGAGGTTGGACAATGCTTCCAATATGGATGTTGCTGCAAAGAAGCTACAAATTCTAAAACATGGATGCTTTACACACATCTTCGACCCGGCGGCAGAGAAAAGATCTGTACAATCACCACAGTTTCAAGATTAGTGTCACCAATTCAGTATCTGACCAAATGTCTCCCCTTCTGCTCCTGGGTATAGCATTGAATAATGCTATAGAACATTATGATGTCACAATGAAGTCGATCTTTGGCCTATGGGACATACAATGTCATCACTTCATCATTTAACCTGTTAGACATTTGTGTAAAATGTTGTCATAATTTGCATAGGAATTCTTGAGTTATGGCCAAAAACGTGTTATGTGAGGTCACAGTGAGATATCACGTTCACATAAAAACATCAAAGTAAATTCCACATAACTTGTTAAAGGGGAACCACCTATTTTACACATCAAAATCTGTTTCCATGTGTTGGGGAGTACTACTGGAAGTTAAAAAAAATCCCTATGGGGCCGTGTGAAGTCTTATAATTGTCCTCAAGTGATATCACTTGAGTCAGCATCTTAAGTGATGCAGCAGAGTCTGAAGACTACAAGTCTGAAAATGGAAAAAAAAGCTGGGGTTAGAAAGAAGTGAGCTCACCAGACCACTGTATTCTGCTCCTCATCTCCGCTTGAGGCTAACATCTCGAGGCTACATTAGCCGCTACTAGCAGAACACATCTGAATCTGTACAGTCGAGTGTGTAGGCGCAAGGTATTGAAGAATACATTGAATAAGAAAAGATGATATCTCTGGTTCTGTTCTGGAGCCCCATTTGTAAGGAACATGCATTTGTGGAATGAGCAGCAGCGCTGAGTATGTGGGTTGCGCCCATGAAAAATTTGCCAAATCATCTCTGTCAATACAGCTTATTCTGCCATTGACTCGTTTGGTGTTTGGTGGATTGGATGATTGAAGTTTGAAGAAACAAGACATATTGGCAATTAAACAATTTATTCATTTTACAAACAGGAGCCTCAGTAGCGTGTGGAAGAACCATACACAGCCTGGCACCTCCTCCTCATGCTGGTCACCAGCCTGGTCACACACTGCTGTGGGATGGCATCCCATTCTTCAATCAGCATTTTCACAAGTCAGCCAACGTGGTTGTGTTGGTCACTCTGGCACGAACAGCACGCCCAAGCTGATCCCACAAGTGTTCAATGGGGTTGAGGTCAGGACTGCTGGCAGGCCATTCCATCCTCTCCACTCCCACATTCTCTGATAAACCCCGCCCTGTGGGGGCGAGCGTTGTCATCTTGGAGGATAGAGTTCGGTCCCAGACTGTGGAGATATGGGATTGCCACTGGTTGCAGAATCTCATCTCTATATCTCTCTGCATTGAGATTGCCTCCAATGAGGACAAGCCTCGTTTTTCCAGTGAGGGAGATGCCGCCCCACACCATCACACTGCCTCCACCAAAAGGTGTTACTCTATCGGTGCAGCAATCAGCATAGGGTCCTCCGCGTCTTCTCCACACTTTGACCCTACGATCCAACTGCCGTAGGCAGAATCATCCAATCCACCCAACACCAAATGAGTCAATGGCAGAATAAGCTGTTTGGCATTGGCAGAGAAGATTTGGCAAATTTTTCATTGGCGCAACCTACTTAATCAGCGCTGCTGCTCATCCCACAAATGCATGTTCCTTACAAACGGGGGGACCATTTGAAAGGGAACTAAACAGGCTTTCCAACGGTATAACATTTATTGCTATGTAGTTTAATGTATAATAAAACATTGTATTTGAAATGTAGCGGAGTAGAAGTAGAAAGTGGCATGAAAAGAGAAGACTTAACTAAAGTACAAGTACCTCAACATTTGTACTTAAGTAAATTAGTTTATTAGAGTAAATGTACTTTGTTACATTTCCCCACTGGTAAAAACTCTCGGTCTCTTTCGGTGTTTTCCTGCCTGTGTTTTTCTTTCTTCCTGAAGACAACAGCTACATTTGTGAAGGGAGTCAGTCTCTTTATAAGACAGTTGTAGGCTTGGCAGAGGTAACTCTGCTTGTAGCCCCGGGCGGGGAGTCAGTTCAAAGATTCCCTATATAACTCTGATTAAAAATACACAATGGATCTTTTTAACTTCCAAGGCCAATAATTAATGAACACAAAGGCCCTCTTGAATTTTCCATGTGAAAGAGGAGCTGACATTGGAAAGGTTCACTGAATCTGAGCTTGTAGCCATTCATCCCTCCCTCCTCCCTCTCCATCTCTTCTTGCTCTCCATCTCCTTGTAGCTGCGGGCTAATTGCAGCGATTTTAGACGATTGTTATTAAAAACAGGCGAGCGGCGGTGCTTTGCGAGCTGAATCCCCTCCAGGAGAGGCCCCGTCACACCGGGAGAGCCTGTGCATCCTAATGACTGCAATCAGGGCCTGCAAGAGAGCAAGGACGCCTTTGTTTTCTCCGATGCTGTGAAGGAGGCGAAGAGATATGCACACACAACAACACACAACAACACACTCCAACGCTCTTCAGGACGAATAAACCTGAAGAGAACAACAACAACAACAACAGCGGCAGGGGCGGTTCTCTCGTTGACGGCGCTGCAGTATACACGCCTGAGCGGCCATTCAAGGAGGCACCCGAGCAATCAAATGACACAAAACAGCAACGCGTGCAGTCACTTACACAGACACAAACACACCATGTTTTTGTCAAGAGGCTTCATTAAGCACGAAAGAGGAAGTTTAAATTCCTGTACCGCCAACACTGGTACCAACACAATGCAAAATGTCCAAAAGGACAAACTAACGGTGTCCTGTAGTGGAAGTACAGACGCAAACACACAAACCGTGTTAGCCTACAGCATTTTCAAACACTGTTAACTAGAAGGGACTTTCAAAGTGCTCCACATTACTTCTAGCACTTATTTAAGTTCTTTTATTCAACTTGGAAACATTATCTCTGCAAAGGTTAAAAACTATCTCTGTGTTTCAAAATTACATGTGATCATCACTGATCTGAATCACAATCAAAACCAGTGTTTCTTAAAGCAAACCCTATCTCTGACATATCTTACTCTCATTCAGAGACAAACAAACACTTTTAATCGTATTGTTTGCTGCTGATATTTTATTGATAGGGTTGAGTTATGTTACTGGTACATATATTTCAGGCCCAGTGTGATACCAGTTCATAAAAAAATGAATGAAATGGCTTTGGTTTATGCAGCTCTGTGCATATCTGTAAATGGTTTGTGTACGCGCACACGCACGCACGCACGCACGCACGCACGCACGCACGCACGCACGCACGCACGCACGCACACCCACGCACACACACACACACACACACACACACACACACACACACACACACACACACACACACACACACACACACACACACACACACACACACACACACAGAGCGAGCAGTGTGAGTCTGCAGTAAGTACCAACGATTTAACAGTGTGATTAATTAAATTGTAACTAAATCAATTCTAATTATCCAGCAGGATTGGTTCTGATGCAAGGCAGCGGGCAGTACAATGACCAACCACACAAGCAGTTATCTGATACAATTACAACTCACAAATTACAACACACAGCAATCAGCAGAAAAAATAATGAGACAAACGGTGCTCACTTGCAACAAGTTAAAGGAGGACGGCCCGGGGCCAACTAGTGATCAATATCAAGGCTATCTGCTGAGTTTGGACTTATGATAATCGAGGCAGGAGTAGAGGAATGAGGAAATACATACAAGTAAGAGGGCAGCTCAGAGAGTTGACTTCATGAGCTGCAGTTTGTGAAAATACAAGAACTACATGTACAGGCATGACTCAGTCAGTGATCAATCAATCACGTAGGGGGAATAGGCCAACGGGGGGCTGTGCTTTGACTTCAATCAGCACCCCTGCCGGCAAGAGAAGATGAAGAAAAGAAGAAAATGCTTGTGTTATAAGAAAGACAGACAGAGAGGCTTTACTCAGACGTTCAGAACTCTTTCCACAATCATACTGTCCACATCCTGTCACTGATGGCTTTTTACCTTTTGTACAGAGGCTAGGGTTCTGACTTTCCAGTGACTCTGAATCTTCAGAGTGAACAGATAGAAACTGCAGACTATGGCCCATTATGAGCGAGAAGTTTAATAAAGTGAGAAACTACATGTTTCACTGCACTTACAGCACCTGCTCCATCAGCAAACATATCTGGGTACAGCATGTTGTCGACACAGAGACCTGTCCGCCTCTGTCAGACAGCCAAAACCCTCAGCGGCCCGGGTATGTTGTTTGCTGTCCGATGCTCCATCGCTTTCCTGTAGCAGCAGAGAGGCCTGGTAGGGAGTGGATTTTACACCATGGCTGAATGCAAATCAACTCCAACACAGACACACAGACAAGCACACACACAGAAAAAAAAACACAGGACCTGTGGGCAAAGGGCCCTCCATAACACTGTAGCCCCCTCCCTGTCCATGCATAATGTATGAGAACATGTAAATACGCTATTCCTTGCATGCATTAATGATCATGGAGAAACTCGCAGTCTAAGCACAAGGGCAATTAATAAAAGATGGCGCGCAGATAAAGGCCCATACCTCCCCCGTCTCCTAAACCCCCACCCACTCTCCCCCACCACTTGATCTGCAGAGACACATTTCATGCCAATTCTTAACCTTGTTTTATTTCTGTGCTGCTCGGGGGTGTGGTGCAGCTGGAGCACAGCTGAATAATGAATGGAGGCTATCAGAGCAACCGACTACTGTAGAAAAACTCTGCTCCACAGAAGATACAGCAAGGATTCACAGCCACACACCCACACACACGCCACCCCATCCCCACCCACCCCCCTTCGGTCCTTATTCAATGCTCTAGGGAGGAAATGAGGGGTTAACCGGTCTCTGGGAAGCTGTAAAATGAGGACTTCATAGCCTGGAGATGATGCATAAAACATCAACTCCAAACATGCAGACACAAACTCGTTCATCTCGCAAGGCACAAACAGGCAAATAGAGACTTTTCACTGCCTCCGTCCTTGTGTTGAGCTATGACAAGAAAGGAGGACTGTCAAGCTGATAGTATTGCAAACGATAATCGAATATCAAAACTGCCGTTTTCTCACATGCGATATTGTGCGATTGCCAATGGAACAGAAACTCCAGCGTGTACTGTAGGTCTCCAGTTACAACTTCCATTACACCATCCAGATGCACGGTCACGTGTCATTTGTTTTTACATATAGTTTTTATTATTTCCATCTTGACTAGATGGACGGATTTTAACATCAAGATGATGAAACACAAGGCAACTTAGGAAAGAAATCCACCATTTGATGAGCTCCTCGAATGCACCAGGGATGTACTGAGAATATTGCTGAAAACTGCAGATATTTATCTTCTTAAGAACTCGTTGTTATGTACCTTATCAGGGAGAAACAATTATCAAAGGCCTGATTTATCATGGCTGGACCACTTTATTAAAGAATAGCAGAAAGCAGCAGGTGTGTATCAATAATTTCCTTTGGGATTCATAAAGTTCTATTTTATCTGTTCTCAGAATTTTTCAGGTAGATTAGAGTTAAGGTAATAGAGTTTAGCATGAACAGATCCAGCAACTATCATATGTCTGAGCCTAAATTAGGACCCATAAAATACAGAAGAAACCAAAACGTAGCAGTTATTTTGTGACCAATTATGCTTTTTGAAGATGGCTGGATGGTAAAAAAATTTAATGAAAGTGGTCATCCAAACTGGCTGACACAAGTTCAACTCCTCATCAAACTCTGTTCCTGTTGAAAAAAAGTCTTCCTTCCTTCATGAACAAAGCACATTTCTTCTTTTTGTTTGTGATAATTTTTTTATTAGCACCATTTATATTGTTCAGATATACAAAACAAATTCCACAAGGTATGACAGGTAATGTCAGATGGCACACCACATTTCTTCTGAAGATAAAAATTATTCCATGCCCGGATCCAATTACTTTTCTACCTCCAGTAAAATGATATAACATCCATAATTTGAATGCCTTTAGTTTGAATTTCATCTCACCTCATCTCCATCACTGATACTCCTAACCTCAGCCTCATGGCATGCTATGGACGGATGCTCCGCAGGTTGCAGTGAGTCTAAGTACTGGCATTTGCACTTACTGTAATGCCGTTTTCAAAAGCCTCAGCTTATATGTCAAATTCGATTTCCAACTGAGTATACTGAAGAGAACCAGAAAGAGGCAGAGAGATAGAGAGGCAGATGGTCCGGGAAAGTGAAAGCTCTGCCTTGTCTATTCTTTTTTCCACAGAGTATGAGCTGGCTAGGATGACAGCTTGTCAATCTAACCGACCGAAGGGAAGATCTGGAGATGACAGCACACTCTCTCTCTCTCTCTCTCTCTCTCTCTCTCTCTTTCTCTTGCTGTGTCTTTGATAGCTCTTTCTCCCTCTGTCATTCCATCACTTGTGTGCAACCACAAGCTGACCTTTCACCCCCACCATGCTTCTCCTGTCTGTCAAGCACAAATGAGGCGAGAGTAGGGAAAAGGAGAAAAAAAACTTCCCCCTGCAGCTAGCGGCCCCCTCCCCCGTGTCAATGTGCTGATTTCAAGTGACAGTAATCACTGTTTATTAGCTCACTTTGCCCTTGTCATGTCCAAGAGCAGCAGCCACATATTACAGTGATTAAACAATTAGGACCATTACAGTATTACACTGGCCAATGTCACACATTACACTGTGGATAGAGAGAGTAGAGAGAAACTCTCTCGCTTTCCCTCCATTACAGACATTTCAACAGCTCTAAGCTGGCAGAAAATGGGCTTAATGATTGCAGCTAGTGTGCACCATTGGCCTATTTAGAAATAGACTGCATTTTCTGTTCAAATTAACAGGAGGGGCACAAAGGGGAATAGACTGTGCTAAGGAGAGAGAGAAGAAGACCTGAAGTAAGACGGCTTCGATGCAACACTAATTAACACAAGGCCTGTGCTCATTTCCTAAAAATTTACTTAACACAATTGACACCGCTTCATTTATCTGAGCAAATGAGCGGAGAGATGTGTATCTACTTAAGCTGCAGCAGGTCAATTACTAAATCTAAATAATTCACAGAATCTAATATTTAGGTCCCACAAAAATCCTATTCTAAAAAAAATCTGTCTACACTGAGTAAATGCTATCCTAATTAGTTTAATTAAAGAATATCATGTATTAATTATAACATGATAATTCCAGTGGAGCTACTTTACTTCTGTGTGTGCCTACATGTGAGAGATTCTTTGTTCTTGTTGAGCGCAAAAGAAATGCAAATGAACAAATTAAGCAGCGAGGGAGCAGACTAAAGAATTTCTCCAATAACAAGTCATGGCAAACTAAAACAAGTCCAACAGTAAGGTGACCATCACTGTGCTGGGAGAGGAGAAGAGAGGAGAGGAGAGAAAGAAGAGGAAAAAGATTAGAAGAGAGGAAGAAGAGGAGAGATGAGAGAAAGAAATGAGGAAGAGGAAGAAGAGAGGAAGAAGAGGGGAGATGAGAGAAAGAAGAGAGGAAGATTAGAGGAGAGGAGATGAGAGGAGAGCCAGCATCTGGAGACTGTGAGACATCACGGCACTCTGATGGTCAACCTCTTCTCTTGCAGGAGGAGTAAAAAGGGAGGGAAATCTGTTTCCTGTCATCTTGCATCTTGTCAGTCTTTGTTCAGACATCTTGCATCTCCTCCACCAGCTGTTTGCTGCCTGTGCTGACAGATGGCTGCTTCTCTTTGATATGCACTCTCCTCTGGCCCGCTCTGCCTCACACTCTGCCCCCCCCACTCCCCTCACTGGGTAAAACTTTTAGGGAAAAAGTCAACTTGAGATTTTGCTGAATGCAGAGAAAGCTAGTTGGCCACACTAAGAAACTGTTGGCCATATGCAGAACATAATGGTGTATAATAAACAGACTTTTCCCCAATGTCCTGATGGAAAGTAATGATCTAGACATTATGCATTTGAATGTGGGAGCGGGTCCACGTGTGTGTACAGATCTGTTCCGCAGAGCTAGCCAAGTTAGAAAGAGTTTAAGCCAAGCCTCACTCAGATGGAGGCTGCAGAAAAAAAAAAAGCATAGAATTGTTTCTTTGGACCTCGCCAGCATAGACTGGTATTGCCAGACAGTTACACAAGTTTACGTTCAGACAAAAAGCAATTGTTGGGCTTTGCTCTGCAGCAGTCTGCGAGCATGTGATCCATCCTTCCACAAATCTGTGACATTCCCTTAGCTCACATTGCCAGGCTGCCTCTCTTTGTATGTGTATGTGTGTCTGTGTGAAGCGACCCTAGCCTGCATGTGAGCGTGCGCACAGGACAACAGAGGGCTCTTTGAGCCAGGGTACCAGGGTCTGCCCATGCGGCTCAGGAAGCTCAACTATGGGAACCATCCCCGTGCCCGGTCAACCAGCAGGCTGAAACCAGAGCTGCTCATGGAGCGGGCAACAGACGGCAGGCGGGATCCGGCATTCCAGTGGGAATTTAACTGGGGCTAATGAGCTCTGGGAGGGCTCCTCTGAGGAGAAAAATAAGGCACACATTCACTGTGCAGCTCTACACACACCTGTACTCAGTGCCATGAGTGTTGACACATCTCTGCTATCAAGAATAGCATGTCATGACATATTGCCATACATAACCCAAAATACAAACGCATTAAGCTCCAAGCCCAAGGATATGATTTTGGGAACCTGAAAGAAATAGTTTGACAATTATCTGCTCTCTAGCAATGAGTTAGATGAGGAGATGTAGACCACTCTAATTGACCATTAAATATAAGGCATGGGGAAACAGCTAGCCTGGCTCTGTCCAAACTATAGTAACAAAATCTGCCTATCAGCACAATTAAAGTTCACTAATTAACACGTCATACCTTAATTGTTTAATCTGTACAGAAACCAATGTTTGCCATTTTATGGAGGGTTATGTGCTGCACTATTTCCGTAAAATGGTTGCAAAATAAGAAAGAAGATTGAGATTGTATCAATCTTCCACTCCAAATGTGGAGCTAGGGCTGGGGGATATGGAGAAAATCAAATATCACAATATTTTTGACCAAATAACTC